>NW_017671183.1:116386-242510 GCF_001879085.1 Nicotiana attenuata
TATATATATATATAAACTTTATTTTTGTAAATTAAGAAAAAAACAAATGGTCATGTCCCTGAACTACGTAATGATCTTATTCATGCGGTGACATGATACGTAGGCAACCCCAAAAAGGTTCCATCAAATATTTTTCAATGACTCTAAAGTTAGGGATCAAAATGAGGTGAGTGAAAGGAAAAATAGAAAAGAGAGATAGAGAGAGAGAGAGAGAGAGAGAGAGAGAGAGAGAGAAGGAAATAAGAGCGTCAATAAGAAACAACCCGATAAGCCGGAATGAAACATGAAGCCTTCCAAAAGCATGTTAGAGATGGTGATAATTTTAGGAGCATAGCATATTTATGTGTACTTCCTATTTGTTAAATTCTTAACCCTAACACGTTTGTTGCCTCTAATCAGTAAGCTTAAGGTGGTTGGTTTGTGGTGAAACTGGCAACACATCATTACTTCACAAGATCTAAGGGAACGTCGGTAATGGATAACAATGATAAAATCGAGTTGGTCAGTGACAATCCCCAGGGTGCTGAGCAAGAGTCGGAGGAAATAAGAAAATTGAGACGACAAATGTCAGATGTATATCAAGATTGGGTTTCCGGTCAACCTCCACCCCAGGGTCCCTCAGAGGGAACTTTTATAATACCCCAAGCTACTCAACCACCGCTCCATGCAGCGAGCAATCACATTCAACCACCAAGGTATGTGCCAAAATATAGACTCCATGCTGCCCCTGGTACCTCTAATATGCAACCTCCAATCGCACTGGTCAGGAACACCCCTCTCGTTATGTCTAAGGCACCGGTATATACAATCTCGCCACCACCTCTTGTGACGAGGCCAAACAATGAGCCACTATCTCATGCTTATGATGGCCAATACTATTCTCCAAATATGGCTTTCAGGATCTCGGCTCCATACAATCAGACTCATCAGTACGAGTCACCAGTGGAAATGAAAAGCCTGCCAAGGCGGTTGAGCCAGATGAGATGGCCAAGAAAATGAAAAGTCTTGAACATAACATAAAGAACATACAGGGATTAGGTGGTCACAAAAGTGTATCATTCAGTGATCTATGCATGTTTCCTCACATCCATTTGCCACCAGGGTTCAAGACCCCAAAATTTGAGAAATATGATGGACACGGTGACCCTATCACCCACTTGAAAAGGTACTGCAACCAGCTGAGGGGTGCAGGAGGAAAAGAAGAGTTGCTGGTGGGTTATTTTGGGGAAAGTCTTGTAAGGGTAGCCTCCGAATGGTTCATTGACCAAGATATCTCTCATTGGCATGTCTGGGATGACATGGCCCAAGACTTTATAAAAAAATATCAGTACAACACTGATATTGCGCCAGATCGCAATTCGCTGTCCAATATGAAGTAAAAGCCGACTGAAAGCTTTAGGGAGTATGCCATCAAGTAGAGGGAGCAATCGGCTAGAGTTAAGCCACCCATGGATAATCATGAGTTGATCACTATTTTTCTGGAGGCTCAAAAGCCTGATTACTTTCAGATCATGATGTTCGCAATGGGTAGGCCTTTTGCAGAAACAATCAAAATAGGAGAGACGATCGAAAATGGCCTCAAGACTGGAAGAATTGTAGGTCAAGCTACTCTAAATGTCACCACCCAAGCAATCCAAAGTGGGTCGGGAAGTTTGGCTAATAGAAAGAAGAGAGATGAAGGGTCCATGATGACCTCGGGATCCAGGGAAGTTCAAAGAGGGGCATCACACCCTTATGTACAAGTTCAGTAGGGGAAATCTAGCTACCCTCAACATTATTATCCCCCGCCAATTCCTCAATACTCTGTGGGCCACCACAGTATACAATGTTCAATGCTCAATCATATGCTCGGCCTCCCAATCAGCAGGTACGGGCACCAGCTCCAAGGATCCCCCGACCTCAGCAGCAAAATTTTGGGCACCCTACATTGCTCGTCCCAGGCAGGATTATGGTTGAGAGTAGAGGCCAGCAGAAAAAATTCACTCCATTGGCTGAATCATACTCTAGTCTATTCCAGAAGTTGAAGCAAATGGGTGTGATTGGACCCATCGCTCCCCACCATATGCACCCTGATTCACATGGATTTCAAGCAAATGCTAGATGTGAATATCATTTAGGTACCCCGGGGCATGGCACTGATGACTGTTGGACTTTGAAAAGAGCCATAGAAAGACTCATTTCTGAAAAACTAATTTTAGTGACGAATGGCGAGGACCCTCCTAATGTGACAAACAAGCCGTTGCCAACACACAATGATGTTCATTTTGTGGGAATGATTGGCCGTGATCAAGAATACAAGTCGTTCAGTCGAGTAAAAATGATAGTGAGAGCAATTCAAGGAGGAACAGATCTGGAAGTAAGTCCAAGCCGAGATGTGCCGCTGATTGTGAAAGGCGCCCCGAGCGCAGAAAAGTTAACTTTATTTGTTCCCAAGGTCTCGAGGTTGGAATATTTCTCCAATGATCCAAGTCCAATGATCTAATCCCAAGGTTGTATGTACTTGGAGGCCACCCCATCACAAGGCAGAATCAGGGAGGTACGAAAATGTTTAATAGAGCCGATCATAATCAAACCTGCCGTGCAACCCCATGTGACAAACACGAATAGCATTCCTTGGAACTACAACAAAACTGTGATGACCTGCAAAGGCAAGGAAATCATAGAGGAAGTGGGGGAAACTGGAGGTTTGACTCGATCGGGGAGGTTTTACTCTCCAGAAGAGTTGAGGAAGGCCAAGCAAATAAGAGAAGGTCAATTGCCAATAGAGGAACCAGTCAATGAAGCAGAGGCGGAAGAGTTTTTGAAAGGATGAAAGTTTAGGATTACTCAATCATCGACCAGCTGAGAAAGACTCCTGCCCAAATCTCTCTACTATCTTTGCTCATACATTCCAAAGAGCACGCTCGTGTACTAATCAGGATCCTGAACGAGGCACATGTCATAGAGGAAAGCACAGTGAATCAGTTAGAGAAGATGGCCAACAAATTTTTTGAGGTGAACGAAATCTTCTTTACTGATGATCAACTTCCTGGGGAGGGAGCCGGGCACAATAGGGCTTTGCACTTGATGGTCAAATATGAGGGGCATTATCTAAAGTGAGTCACGGTTGATGGAGGCTCGAGTGTAGATGTATGCCCTCTCTTTACCTTGCAAAGCATGAAAATCAATACAGACAGAATCCGACCCAGCAATGTTCACATCCAGGCTTTTGATGGCTCAGCGAGAGATACCATTGGGGAGATAAACCTCACCATGACGATTGGGCCGGTTTACTTTGAAATTGTTTTCCAAGTAGTGGACATGGAAACTTCTTATAACTTTCTTCTTGGAAGGCCATGGATCCATACGGCCCGAGCTGTGCCATCCACCTTGCATCAGATGCTCAAATTCGAACATGACAGGCAAGAAATTATTGTTCACGGGGAAGACGAGTTGTCCATTTATAAAGACCCGTTAATCCCCTTGAGGCCAAGGAAGGGTGTGAGTCCACTGTCTATCAGGCTTTTGAAGTTGTTGTTGTGGACCATGTTGAGGAAGAAAATCCCATTCTGCATCCTCGTCTATCCGCCACATCTGTAATGGTGGCTGCACTTATGCTGAGACAAGGTTATGAGCCAGGAAAAGGCTTGGGGGCATCATTGCAAGGAATTTCGGAACCCATTTCTCCGTTCAATAACCAGGGTACTTTTGGTTTAGGCTTCAGGCCAACACAATTGTACGAAGACAAAGCCAAGCACTGCAAAAAGCATGGATGGGTCTTGCAACAACCAATCCCTCACATTTTCTACACTTTTGTCAAGCCACGACTCCAAGAGGGTCAAAATTCCTCGGTACAGGAAAACATTGATGAAATTTGCCATGGACTTAGCTAGATGTTTTTAGAAGTGAATATGATCTAGGCTGGTGAAGGCACTAGTCATGCCGATATGCAACTAATTGGCCCAGACGCCATGCTCAACAACTGGGAAGCAACTCCTCTCCCCGAAAGGAAAAAGTGTTGGTAGTTTGCTTTTGTAGCTTCTTTTTTGTATTTTGGGCTACTTTCAGGGTTGTAATCGAAACATCTCAGTATGATTGTTTTGTTCTGATGTTAACCTTTCTATCCTTTCAAATTCAATGAAATGCAGTCCAGTTTCGTATTAAGTTTTGTATCTTTTCCTTTTCCTAATTCCTGACATTTTGTTTCCATTTTAGTTTTGTTAATGCCATCTTTAATAACATGACACGCATGCGGAATACACGCCCAGATCTTAAAAAGCTGTCTAATTTGGAAATAATGATCAAGAGGTTGAATATGATAAAGATGGGGTTGTTGAGGAAATAAAAAGAGAGTTGGAACAATTTGAAAACAAGCCTAAGCCCAATCTAAATGAAATTGTGCCCATTAATATCAGATGTCATGAAGTGTTGATACCCAATTTTCCTCTCATTTTTAACTATATATAGATATACTTTCAAAATAGTGCATATGCATCATCATTTTGGTTTATGAGCACACACAAGCATTTTTACAATTTTTCAAAATTTTTAAAGGCTTCAAATCAGTTTTATTTCTGCATTTTATCCAATAATTACCCTCCAAATTATTTTTATGATGATTTAATCATCTAAACTTATCATTTGTACCAATGTGAGGTCATAAATATTTTCAGTGCATTTTTTATAATTACATTTTTTTGTGTTTTTAGGGCTAAATTGCACATTTTACAATAAAAGTCCATATGCATGTATAATTACATTATTTATGCAGAAAATGACTTTTTATATTTTTATAATGTTAAGTAATTATTTTAAATTATTTTGATGCACAAATAATATTTTATTATTTATGAAGTGCTTTTATAAATTATTTATTTATTAAATATTAGGTATTTAAAAACTAACCTAAATTCGTAGTCAATTTCGGACCTATTAACCCAGCCCAATTACCCCATACACTAACCCAATTACCCAGGCCCAAAAAAAACCCCTTATTTTTCATCCCAACCGATAACCCATTTACAAGACCCGCCCCAATCCCG
The DNA here is from genome assembly GCF_001879085.1 of Nicotiana attenuata. Classification (NCBI taxonomy): domain Eukaryota; kingdom Viridiplantae; phylum Streptophyta; class Magnoliopsida; order Solanales; family Solanaceae; genus Nicotiana; species Nicotiana attenuata. The sequence continues at coordinate 121,408 of NW_017671183.1, forward strand.
TTTTAAAATCCTGGCTGTTGATCTCTAAGATCAACGACCTACAATTAACCTACCCCTTTTAATTACCCCCTTTTCATCCAAAACCCTAACCCATTTGCCCTTTTACCCACGGCCTCATATGCTCTCTACTCTCTCTTCTTCTCTGCAAACCCTAGCGTCGTTAACCTATAATCCTCTCTGATTCCGACTCAAAATGGAATCAATCGTTAATTCACTTACCTTATTGATCTCCTCTCACTACTGGTTACTCGTTTATGGTGTTACCTAGTTGCTTGCCTAAACATGGCAAGCGGATCTCTTTAATTTCAATCCAAAACTGGTTCAGTTCCTTGACCCTTTTCCGTCTGTGTTTGTTCTTGTTCTTTTGGTATGGATCTCTATGAATCTCTGTGTATCTTTGAGATTCTTACTTACCCTAAAACTAGGGTTTTCCGATCTCCTTGGATCGAACCAAAATTGGTTAAATTCTCTGATTTTAAGTATTATTATGTCTATGTTCGTCCTATATTCTACCATGTGACCGATTTTTGTTATATTTTTTGTCAATATTTGCTTTCCCTAAAATTAGGGTTTATCTATTTTCCCCTAAATCCGATTTTATTGATTTTGCATGCTATGGTTTCCTTATTTATGTTCAACTTTGCAGTGTTTCCTTGTTAAATTCTACACTATATAAACCCCTTCCCCATTCCCCTTAGGACAGACTTTGGAATCACTATAACTTCACTAGATCTAAAGGCTTTACTCTGTTATTTTCGTTCTATACTTTGGTTTTGGCCGGCTGAAAGCCAAGGCCACTAAATTCTAGGTTTTTTCGCTTGTCATTGACGTTCAGAACACTGCGGATTTTTGTTCTTTCTTGTATATTCATTTAACTGGTTCTGCATGCATTTGTTGTCTAAGTGCAGAGGCCAATTTGAGCCCTTATTTGCTTATAAGTGAAAGTTCTAATTGTTTTGTATGTCGCATATTATTTTTCATTTTTGAGCAACCTATGTCTAGAACCACCCTGAGATAGAGGTCCAAATGCCTCTTGGACCATAGGCATGGGATGGGTAGTGCACGCGTAGGGTACGGTTTAGAATTGACTAGTACGCTTTAGGTAAACAATTTAAAGATAGTAATTGGGTAGCAGGAGATGATAGTCTGTGCCCGTTGAATAATATGAGTAACACCCCACCTCGAGGGAGTTAAAAAGTATTTTTGTTGCACGGGAACACCCCCCCCCCCAATCTAGTCCTTCATCAATTATTTGTGTTTGATAATAAACTCCTTGATTTTCCTGTACTTGATCTCCTAGACTAATTCATATAATTGAGTTCGGTCGGGACCCACAGTTGTGGACCTCGAAGAGTGCCTAACACCTTCTCTTCGAGGTAATTTCGAGCCCTTACCCGATATTTTGTGACGCAAACTAGTCAAATATAGTTATCTGCAAATAGGTGCCCTAATGCACCTTAACCCGTTAGGTGGTGACTCTATCTTTTAAAAACCTTCCTTAAAAGAGTCGTCACGTCTCGAAACCCGATTTTGCGAGAAAAAGGGGCGCGACAGCATGGCGACTCTGCTGGGGAATTTTAGGCTCTTACCATTGCAAACTTGGTCTACATGGATTAGTTTCTCCCGATAAATGTATCTTTGTTGTTTTGCTGTTACTTGAATATCCTGCTCCCATTTTCCCTTTTAATTACTACATGAACATCTTCTTTCCTATATTTTTTTATATGAACACATATGCAACTCTTTGCTTATTTTGATTACAACGTACATTTCCCCTTATTCCCTAATAATGTTAACTTGCTCCAAACTTTTTAATTTTGCTATATCATGTCTCTCCCCAATCCTTACCCCTTTATTTGTTGTATTACAATTCTTTCATTACGCGAACTAATTTCTTCCTTGTTTTCCTTTCTTTTATGTCTTTACGTTTCATTCAATACTGCATTTATTACTTTCAAGATGCAAAAATACTTGGCAACGTGTTATTTTATCTTTGCATAAAGCATGCTCTACATCATATTCTACAGTGAATATTAATACCATAACGGCACTTGATGAGTGTCCGCACTCTTCCTGAACCACCCTTTAAATTTGAAAAGGCTTATTTGCGGTAAAACTAGTCGATCAGCGGTGCAATCGACCGTTCCGTGCCTTTCCCTCTCAAGTTGTCCGCTTGAGGGTACCCGTCTAGACTCTTCTAGAAACCCCATTCTAAAATCAACTGTGCACGCATCATGTCTAAACCTAGTATGAGTTAGAGCGTTGTTCGCGCAATAACTCACTAAGACAAGCCTTGTCCAAGTCCGCCAGGATTTCCATAATCCCAATGGACACAATCACGATCTGTGCATTATTTGGAGAAAACATGCCAATATGTTGATCATTAATGTGTAAATAGCCAAATCTGGAGGGGGGAAAGTGTCGACGCCCCCTTTTTCTCGCGAAATCGGGTTTATGACATTTAGGAAGACAACTCTATTCCTGTGTGGGAATTGGGTTTTTGGAATTGAAGAGTCGCCACCTAATGATTAAGTGCATTAGGACACTAAGAGTTTGAATTTGAAAACCAGAGTTCGGGTAAAGGCTAGAAATTATCTCGAGGGGAAGGTGTTAGGCACCCCTCAAGATCCACTAGTGTGGTTCCCGGCCATGCTATATTGTGACTTTAATGCAAATAAGTATACAAATAGCTTCACACATAAGGGTTAAAAATAGATACGTAACAAGCATGTCGGAATCAATGTCTAGATGATCTGCAATTTGTTTGAGGGAGGGTCTAAAGGCAGAAAATTAATCAAGACATTGAATAAACAAAGAAGAAAAAATTTAGGAAAAAAGGGATAATGCAGTAAAATTAAAGAGGGGTTTTGGGTAGTTGAAAAGACAGAATTTTATTGATATTAAACAAAGTCACATAAAGGAAAGGGGGTCCTAGGTTTGTAAAACACATGGATCATCCACACAATACCGGTAATCAAACGTACGCACAGTGTTATCATGTGATCATGATCTCTATGTCTACCCTTCCCACCCTGTTAAGGTATTTAAGCGCAGAATGATATCGTTGCCTACTGCATGCTATTACCCGTCCCACCTATCAGTCCCGGAGGCGTTTAGGACTACTAATCCTAAAGGGAGGGAGCTTGGCTTTTTAGGGGTTTTAAAAGGATAAAATTCTAGGGCGACAAACAAAATACATAAAGCAGTTATTGGGGAAATAAGAACAATTAAAGGCTCAAGTAGGGCTCCTCACTTAAAGAAAATTGTTTAGCATGTCTTACACATACTGTTTAGGTCATTAATTAAAATTAGCGCAGGAAGAATTGATTTACCACATATTTCCCAGATAAGGAGTCCAAATTAGTACTGGTTAGATGTTGTCGAAAACTGACAACTGATTAATTATCTAACTATTTGTAAATTAAACAGGGCCTATAGACATGACATCTATTAATCCAGGGATGGAGGAATAACTGATTGCAAAAGTCATTATTTATAAGCTCTACGAGTGTTAAACAAATTGCCACTAATTTTAAACTTAGGAACGAGTGGCGATTCTGATTAAGTCGATAGTTCCTATAGGCATGCTTTCTAGGTGTAACTGATTTTGAGCAGAGATCCTATAGGCAGGTTATCTATATGTAATGAGTTATTTTAACTCCTATAAGCAGGCTTGCCTAATGACAAATGTATATGCAAAGTGCAGGAAGTCCTATAGGCATATCATCTATACAATATGCAGAGCTTCATTATCGATTTATTGCCATGGTATTATTACAAAGTGCAGAAAAACCTATAGGCATGGTATCTATGTGAAAAATGCAGGCTTTGAAAGTGATAACCTTATGAACATGGTTTCTAGGCGAGATGCAGAATTTTAAAGAGTAAATATCCTATAGACATGGTATCTACGTGAAAATGCAGAGTTTGAAAGCAGTGATTCTATGAACATGATTTCTATGTGAGATGCAAAATTTTAAAGGGTAAATATCCTATAGACGGGATTTCTATGTGAAAAATGCAGAATTTGAAGGTAATGATCCTACGAACATGATTTCTATGTGAGATGCAGAATTTAAAGGGTGAATATCCTATAGACATGATTTCTACCCCTTTGGCATGCATACAGTCCCATCCCCTTTCACTATACCCCAGTAGTTATTACAAAGTTATTTACAAAGCTTATTACAGACCAAGCGAATCAGAAGAAAATAAAAAAAAAATTACATCAGTGATTACATCTACATCTAATCAGCCTAATCCAGACTCGAAGTCTACTAATATGAGATAAACCAACTTCCAAGATCGGATTTTCAAAGCCTTTCTCTTATTTGGGATGTGTCAAAGTTCCAAGGAACTTCAAGAATTCCAGGCAATTCTTACACCCCAAATATCATTGCAGAGTTAAGAACATAGTGCAGTGTGGAAGGGCCAACCCTCAAATGTCCAAGTTCAGAGGGAACTCGAGATCCCAAAGCAAGGCTCATAGGAGGGGGGCAGAACTTAGAGACTAGGAGTAAGTGCAAGTGCAGTAGGGGGGAAATGGCAAGCTGGTGGTCATGCCAAGAATTTTGGGGTGCTGGCACACCCCTAACCAGCTTGTCAGTTGAATTTGGGGAGTAAAGACCTATTGAAGGTCAGGTTCAACCTTGGACAGCAATAGGGATGCTGCCAGGCTATACCTAACTAAGCATACATAGGGGAGTGGGGATATGAAGTTCATAACAAGCAGAACTCAAGAAAGGAGCAGGCAAGGGCATACCCAGCAATGGGACATACTGGCACACCCTTTAGCCTACTTAGGGGGTTAGAACTCAGTTCATGAGCAATAATTCTTGTTGCCATGCCCTGAGTCCCCACTTACAAACATATGGGGGTAAATGGGATGGGGAACTAGTGTTTACAAGAAAGTAAAGCAAACAATAGCACATAAGCATTTCAATGTCAACTTCTGCAGAAGGTAGACATAGGCGAAAAGAATGTAAATAAACACATTGGGATGATGCTGGGAATTGAATCAAGACATACCAGTTCTTAAAAAAGATAAGCAAAGAAAGCGGCGATCTTGTGAAAGCCAAAGTGCAGACAAGAAAATTCAGAAAGGTTGTGAGAATTATAAGCGTGAAGTCTGAAGTGTATTCAGTGTGTTATGAAAAGAAAAGGCCGGGTATTTATAGTGTGAAAGTCATGAGAAATAAGGTAAGAAAATAATTGAAGTTTGATTTTCAATCAGTCACATAAGACTCTCTTTAGTTATGTGATTCAAATTCAAACGGGTATAAAACCAACTAAGGAAAGAAATTAATCAAACTCTTTGTGCAAAGCATGCAATTGAGGGTAAATACATAAAAGGTTATTTTAAGGACAAGGTTTTTTGAAAGCACACGGTTGTATAATTATGGAAAGAGAATCAATTGACAGCCACGAAATCACAAGTCCAAATATTTGGTGTGAAGAAAAAGGTTTTACTCAAGGAAAATTAGTACAATCAATTAAAGCCCCCAAAAAGATTCTGATTCAATTACTAGTTGAAATCCTTTTAAAGAAAGATTCAACACACATATAAAAGCACAAAGACATGCCTAAACCGAAGAATTTTGCCATGACCTTGTAAAATCAGTAGAAAGAATCGAATGCGGAGATGGAGAGGCAAGTAGTCAAAAACAGGCTTAGTGGCTTATTTTAGAAGCTCATAAGAAAGCACGCAAACAAGTAGAAAGATCAAAGCAAACAGAGTGAGGAAACTAGTTTCGAAGCGTAGTGAGGGAACAACAGTAGAAGAAACAGTAGAAGAACCAGTAGAAGAAACAGTAGAAGAAATACATGCTTATAGAGGATGAAGATAGCAGAGCATGGTAAAAAAATGGGAATCATAGCGTAGAAAACACAGTAGGAGAATATGCCAGGACGGAGTATAGAAAACACAGCAAAAGAACATTCAATCACGGAGTATGAAACTCAGTAGAAGAACACCTAAGAACATAATAGAGCAAGTATAAGAACATAGTGGAAAGCGAGTGAGAACATGATACAGGAACACAATAAGAGAAACAATACAAATAATAAAAAAAGCAAAAATCATAAAAACACTTGAATAATTTCCAGAAACCCTAAATCGGAAAAGAAGGGTTTTGAAAGCAATTTTCAAAGGAAATCTTAGGGAAATCGTTAAAAAATTCACGCATAGCATAGATACATAACAGATCTAAAAGGAATCGGAGAAAAAGCTCGAATAGTTAGGGTTTCGAAATAACCCTAGAGTGAGAAAGGCATTAAAAAGATCCGATCTAAGTCGGATAAAGTCAGAACCAGACTCAGGAGACTAGAATATGCCGGAGCAAGGCCGGAAATGGCCAGAAATGGCCGGAAACCTCGAGTCGGCGAAGATCTGAGTGAAGACCCTCGAAGTCAGTCCTCGATCCTTCGAGCATCAGGCTCACAGGAGTAGTAGGAGTTGAGTATGAGGTTTCCATGGCCTGAGAAGCCATGGATTCCGGTGGGAATCGAAGGGGATTGGGGTTAGTTTGGGTGGCGGCTGCTAGGGTTTCAATGGGGTTGCAGAGAGGATTGGAGAGGAAAGGAATTCAAGGGCGGCGGGTAAAGGGGAAATGATTTAGGGTTGAGGGTGTTGGTGGATTAAAAAAGGAAAGGATGCGTGTGAGTCGTTGATCTGTTAGATCAACGGTTGGGATTAAAAGAAAAGGCCTGGGCGCGTTATTTGAGTGGGTCAGGGGCGGGTAATTTAGGAATTGGGTCAGGTTTGAATGAAAAATAGGGCTGGGAAATTGGGGGTTTGATTTCGGCTAAAATTGAAATGGTAATGGGCTATATATTAAATAGCCAATTTCTCCCTTTTTAATTTAACTAAAATAGTTAAAATAATTTTAAAAGCAAATTGAAAGCATTGACTTAATTAATAATATATAAACGTTAATCTAGAAATACTGGAAAAATTTTTATAATTGTAAAATGCTATTAATCGTAATATAGGCTATAATAGTAATTTTATGCAATTTAGCTTAAATAATATCAAATAAATTTATAAAAATATGCAAAAATCACCTTAATTATATTGTGGTGTAAATATGAGGATGAAAATAATTACTCACCAAAATGATAGTTTTGGGAATAATCATTGAATTTTGTACTACTAAAACAAATAATAAAATGATTTTAAAAAAGCTTTAAAAATTGGAAAAAATATCAAAATTCTTGGGCATGCTTATATATGCATGTACATGCTATTTTGAGAATATTCTGAGTACAAAAATATGTAGGGAAAAATTGGGTATCAACAGCTGCCCCTCTTTACCCGGGAAGGATGAAAGAGTTGTCGGGTAAAGATATGATGGCCAATTTTGACCGAAAGAAATGATATGAAAAGGTTTTGACCAGGCTCTGGCTTGTGAGCTGCCTACATTTCCCTAGTATTACAGGAATCAGGCCACATGTAGTTCAGGGTCCGCCGACAGAACATGCCGATGGAGATTTCGAATGACGGACGCGGTATTTAGGTTGGGAAGGATGGTCAGGGACCGATGGGCTGCGGGAACCGGAGCGAGATCGCTCCGCTGTAATGGCCGTTTCCAGCTGGGGTACCTGCAGATGAGAAATACAAACATATCGTGCGTAAACTTAAACGTGATGCAAGTTCTCGTTGGACCATGAATGCTGTCTTCGGACGGGCAGGATGACGTCCTCAGACCATGACGTCCTGGGCCATGAAGCGTATAATAAAGGATTCGCAGGCTATGAAATGACGTTCTCGGGCTATGATAATGGTTCCTCCGAACCATGATGCCTTTGAATAATGATGTGCAAATATAAAGCNTAAAAAGCTTTAAAAATTGGAAAAAATATCAAAATTCTTGGGCATGCTTATATATGCACGTACATGCTATTTTGAGAATATTCTGAGTATAAAAATATGTAGGAAAAATTGGGTATCAACAGAAAGGGCTAACTCTACTTATTTTGCAGAAATGAGGCACGAAGTCCTAGGTTCGACATGGTTCGAAATATCCCCCTTTGCTGCTGGATTGGTGCGAAAACCTCGCAGCAAGTGACAAAAACCACGTGTAAAGAGTTCTTGGACATTTACCTTCTTTGCTAGATATCCAGCCAAACAATGTACTGATCGAGGCCACTACTATGTTCTGGGACGAAAATAGGGTTGTTTTCCATTTTGGTGATATAGAAACGACTCCCCTTCTAGAGGAAATAGGGGGCTTTGCTGGACTTCCCTGGGATAACACTGGTCTATTGGTACCGGAAAACCGCACTTCTCGACGGTTTCTGAAAATGATGGGTTTTAGAAAGAATGATGAGTTAGTCTGCCTGAAGAAGTCTTATATACCCTTCGACTTTCTTTACGAACATTATGGGCACATAAAATCCTACCGCCTTTACCATGAAGAGTTTTCCATTACTTCTTTGGGTTGGACCCACCGTCGGGTTTTTGTGTTCATTGTCTATTTTTTAAGGATGTTTGCTGGTATTCTTGATGCAAGGAGAAATGATTTACACTCGTCTAGCTATGGTTATCAAGACCCTAATGGAAGGAATCGAGGGACAGACCTACACTATTGTCCCGATGATCTTAGCAAAGATATACCGCGCTTTGGATCGCTGCAAGAAAGGATATAGGCATTTTGAGGGTTGTAATTTGATACTACAAATATGGCTGTTAGAACATCTTCAAAGGGGACAATACCGACAAGAATTTCCGCGGCGACCATGGAATGACCACATAGCTCTTCACCACCCAAAAAGAATGACTTTTATCCCAGATAGGTTTGCACAACCAGGAAATGCTATGGTCTGGGTACACTTCTTTAGCAATTTGACTGACGACAAGGTCCATTGGACGTTCGAATGATTCCCTACTAGCGAATTCATCAACAGTTCAAGAGATGTTCTTCATCTAATGCTAATCAGAATAAGGGGTATTTATCCTCATGCTCCTATCGGAGTCATGAGGCAAGCTGGGAGGAAACAAGTCATACCCCGAGTTTCAAAGATGGATCACTACAAAGCAGATTTCCAAGGTGATGTTATTCCATTCAAGCACGAGGCACAACACATGTGGCATCTGAAAATCATTGTGGAAAAGGACACCATCGAGCCAGATCGATACCACGTCGGCCATATGTGTTTCTACCACATCATGGTTGGTCGATGACATAGCACGATAAATTAAGCCGAGAATTGATTTGGGAAATAGGGTCATAGACGACACTGCCGAGGCACAAGTCAAATACACGAGGTTACACAAAAGGGTTTCGAGTTTGAAGCCAGGCATTTGGAACAACATAAAGCGGATATGGAAGCATTCAACGAGTGGAGAGAAATCGCTTCTAAGTCAATAGAAATGTTGGAATATTTGGAGCAGGGGTTAATGGAGCTTAAAGGGAATATGAGAAACAGGATTACGGGCTGTCAAAACATGGATTGCAATGAAGGAGCGCTCCTAGCAAGAGCGTATCAGCTGGTGGACATGTGCGACCTGGGGAATCTGATCGATGAGGCAAAGAAGGCCAAGCATGGAGAAGGCCCCTATGGGACCAAATAGATTAGGAATTATGCTTTACTTGCTTTCTAGAGTAATTTTAGAATTCGATTATAATAAGGCAAATGCCACTAGTAACTCTTTATCATTATTGTCGTTTTAGTAGATATTTGGTCTATTTATTATATTAATGAAATCACGCAGTTATTGGCATCAATTTTCTCCAAATCTATATGTCGCTAGGCCTACCTCGAGCACAATGAGGTCCCCCAAACTAGGATGCGAATTTATTCTACAATACATGTTTAAATACTGCAAATGTCCTTTCAATATCATACCAGATCTAGAGGTCCTCCACAACATCCTCCTCCAAACGATCATAAACGCAAAGGGAAAGCCAGAATGGATGATACAAGCAATACCAGGAAAGACAATGTTACCCATGAAGAGAATGTCGAAACTTCAGATGGTCGAAGCACTCCAGCACAGAATGACTTGGTTTTGCTGTTGGAACAGAAGATACTGGAGTTACAAGGGGAACTTGAGCAGGTCCGTAACATGGCAAACCTCTCCCTCACCCCTGAACGTCCCCGACATCAACCAACAAAACACCAAAACTCAACCAACGACCATCATTACGCCCAAATTCTCCACCAGTACCGACTCCTCCGCAACATCATCATCAGCCAACCCAGTATCTACAAACCACTACCTATCATACTCCTCAACACCCACCACAACCTATCCCTGATCCCCAAAACTCAACCAACGACCATCATTACGCCTAAATTCCTAGAGTCTATCAAAGCAACCCCATATACGTGGAAACCTTTAATCATACTCCACAACCGACCCTATACACAACGGAGTCCGCCAAGAAGGACCTGCTCATCAAGAACATGGCAGAGGAACTCAAGAAACTTACTAGTCGCGTCCAAGGTGTTGAAGGCAGTAAAGGCATCAAAGGTTTGAATTATGAGGATTTGTGTATTCAGCCGGACGTAGAACTACCAGAGGGTTAAAAACCTCCTAAGTTCGAAATGTTCGACAGGACAGGTGATCCGAAGGTACAACTGAGAACATATTATGACAAGCTCGAAGAGGTTGGTAAGGATGAAAGAATCTGCATGAAGCTGTTCATGAGGAGCATCACTGAAGACGCCCTATCCTGGTACATCAGTCAAAACCTGAAGAAATGGGTTAACTAGGTAAGCATGGCGTCAGATTTCATGGATCGGGTCAGATTCAACATAGAGTATACACCAGATGTCTTCTATATCCTAAATCTCAAGAAAAAGCCAACAGAGACTTTCCCCGAGTATGCTACTCGGTGGAGGTCAGAAGCTGCGAAACTAAGGCCAGCATTGGAAGAAGAATAGATGAATAAGTTCTTCGTCAGAGCTCAAGATCCACAATACTATGAGAGGTTGATGGTTATTGAAAACCATAAATTTTCTGACATCATTAAATCAGGAGAAAGAATAGAAGAGAGAATTAAAAACGGAATGGTGACGAACTTCGAGGCACTCCAAGCTACAAACAAAGCCTTGTAGTCAGGAGGTATCTGTTAGAAGAAAGAAGTTGGTGCAGTAATGGTAACCCAGGGTCCAAAATCTCCCTTCACATACATAACACCACCACCCATATATCATCCTTCACCTCCCAGATACCAACAACACGCCACCACCTACCATACTTATAACATACAACCCGCATATTACCACTCATCACCACCAGCCTACCAAAACTACCAAAAACCCAGACCAAATTTCGACCGCATACAACCTAGACAATACACTCCTATTGCTGAACCCATCGATCAGTTGTATCAAATATTGAAGGCTGCCGGTTATGTCACCCCTATTCCCGCTGTTACTATGGAAAACTCTTCCCAGTGGGTTAATCCGAACAAGACATGCACCTATCACTCGGGCATGAAGGGACATACTATTGATGAATGTCGCACTTAGAAGGATAAGTTCCAGACGTTGATTGACACCAAGGTTATTCAAGCAAAAGAGGTTGCACCAAATATCCACAACAACCCCCTCCAGGACCACAGAGGCGAAGGGGTAAATGTGATCGAAACTAATAAAGAATGGGATCCGGAAGGATCAATTGGACTCATTCGTGAAGGGGATGAACTCAAAATACCACCAATCACTCTCACACCTATTATATTGCAGATTCAGTTGCCAATTGAGGTTGAAATAACCACGCCAACTCCGTTTGAGGTTAAAACAACAACGCCCTCAGTCGCACCAGCTCCGTTTGAGGTGGAAATGACCACACCCTTCACTGTAATGGTAGAACCCACACCTTCCTTTAATTTCAATGTTATACCATGGTTCTATGCCGCAGAGGCGAGAAGGAATGGAAAAGGAAAAATAGAAGAAACAAGTGCCGCACAAGGCATGACCAGGACCGGTAGGGTTTACACACCTGAGCATTTGGGAGTAACAAGAAAAGAAGCCGCTCCCAAGCAGCCTATCATTGAAACAGGCCCGGATGATCTTTGGAGAAAAAAGCAAGAAAGGGAATATTTTGTGATTGACCATCTGGACAAAACCCCTGCTCAGATATACATTCTATCATTGCTACGGAATTCCGAGACGCATAGGAACACATTGATGAAAGTGTTGAACGAAACTTACGTACCAATAACATCACTAGCGGAGAAATGGTCAACATGGTAGGGAAAGTGTGGGAAAGCCATAAGATCACTTTCACGAACACGAGTTACCACCAGAAGGGGTGAGTCACAATAGGGCACTGCACATCATAGTACAATTTGAGGATAAATTCATAGCCAGAGTCCTAATAGATGGGGTTTCAAGCCTCATCATTTGTTCGTTGACTACTTTGAAGAGGTTAGGTAACGGTTTGCATGAAATACGAGCAAGAACCATGAACATGAAAGCATTCGATGGGTCCCAAAGGGCCAAGATCGGGGAAATCAACCTATGTTTGCAGATGGGCCCGACTGGTTCGATGTTAAATTTCAAGTATTGGACATATCCGCCACGTACAATCTGCTATTGGGACGACCTTGGATACATGCTGCTGGGGCCAAGGCCTCCATTCTACATTAGGCTATGAAGTTTGAACGGAACCATCAGGAAGTAATCATCCACGGAGATGGAAGTAATCCCCTTTACACCAATGAAATGGTTCCGGTTGTCGAGAATAGAAGGAAGTTGGGAGGAGAAACGTACCATCGCATCGAGCCCGTCAGTGCAATCAAGAAAGATAAGTGGTGGAGTAATAAGATTGAAAGAATACTGTTATGGCAGGGTACGAACCCGGTAAAGGTCTCGGCAAGAATCTCCAAGGTATCACTAAGCCAATACAACCAAAACGTCACGGTACAACCTTTGGACTTGGATATCATTACACCTGGCAGGAGTACGATGATTGGTCGCCGCCATAGCGTGGTCCCTATTATCCTCTTGAACAGCCAATACCGCATTTGCACCAGACATTTCAACAAGCCGACGTGATATGGAGATCTGAAAAAGATGAAGATTTAGCTAGATAGGAATCTATTTCTGGACAACGAAGACATGGACTGCAATGCAATTGTTGAGGAGGAGGAGGAGGAAGACCTTACAATTCAGACCGTGGGAGAGGGAGTTGTTCTCAAGAACTGGACTGCTACATCATCCTGGGCCCATCGACTTCCTAGATAGTTTGGCAATTAGCATGATCTATTTTTAAAAACAAAAGCAATTTTAAGCTTTTAAGACATTTTAAATATTTTTTTAGATGCATTTTGTTTTGAAATAATTGCTCGAATCATCTAGCCGTACTTGTTTTAACGTTTTCAGATTTATCTAATGCATTGCTATTTTAGTATTTATTATTATCCTTTACATTTCTCTCTACAGCATTATTATTACTTATCCTTATGAACCAACGACTGTGACATGTAATGAGACAATGCAACACAAGGATAGTGATTTAGAGGAAATAAAAGAAGAAGATATAATCCCTGAGGAAATTGTCAGAGAGGTGGAAAATTTTGAAGATAAGCCTAAGTCAAATTTGGATGAAACAGAGATAGTCAACTTGGGAGATTCTGAAATAGTCAAAGAAACTCACATAAGCATCCACCTGTCACTATCAGAGAAAGAAGAGTACACTTGTTTCCTAAAAGAATACGTAGATATCTTTGCATGGTCTTATGATGATATGACCAGGTTGAGCATATCTATCGTAGCTCATAAACTACCCACCAATCCAATGTGTCCGCCTGTAAAATAGAAACTCAGAAAGTTCAAGCCTGATATGAGTCTAAAAATCAAAGAGGAAGTCACCAAGCAGATCAAAGCTAAAGTTTTCAGAGTGGTCGAATATCCTACTTGGTTGGCCAACATCGTGCCAGTTCCGAAGAAGGATGGGAAGGTCAGAGTATGTGTCGACTATCGAGATTTAAATAAAGCAAGTCCCAAAGATGATTTCCTGTTACCCACTATACACATACTGATCGACAATTGTGCCAAGCATGAACTCTAATCCTTTGTGGATTGCTTCGCGGGATACCATCAGATCTGGATGGATGAGGAAGATGCCAAGAAAACAGCCTTATCACTCCGTGGGGGGATGTATTTTGATAAAATGATGTTTTTTGGCCTGAAGAATACTGGAGCCACTTACATGAGAGCCATGACGATTATTTTTCATGACATGATTCACAAAGAAATAGAGGTGTACGCGGATGACATCATCATCAAATCCAGAAGAAGCACAGATCATATAGCATATTTAAGGAAATTCTTTAATCGGATTTGAAGGTACAATCTGAAACTAAATCCTGCAAAGTGTGCTTTCGGAGTCCTTGCTGGAAAATTGCTAGGTTTCATCGTCAGTCGCCAAGGGATTGAGTTGGACCCTTCAAGGTCAAAGCTATCCAAGATTTGCTACCTCCGAAGAGCAAGAAAGATGTGATGATCTTCTTGGGGCGTCTCAATTACATCAGCCGATTCATAGCACAATCGACCTTGATTAGTGAGCCAATTTTCAAAATGCTGAAGAAAGATGCTGCAACAAGATGGACTGAAGATGCCAAAAAGCCTTTGATAGAATCAAGGAGTACCTATCCAGACCACCAGTCTTGGTCCCACCAGAACCCGATAGACCTCTTCTACTCCTTGTCCATACTAGATGGAGCTTTCGGTTGTGTCTTGGAAAAACACGACGAGACGGGAAGAAAGGAATAGTCCATATACTATTTGAGTAAGAAGTTCACACCCTATGAAGCACGGTATTCTTTGCTAGAACGCACCTGCTGTGCCTTGACGTGGATAGCTCAGAAATTAAGGCATTACTTCTGTGCCTACACTACATATCTCATATCAAGGATGGATCCCCTGAAATACATTTTTCAGAAACCAATGCCTACAGGGAAACTAGCAAAATGCAGATATTGTTGAGTGAATTTGATATCGTCTATGTGACTGAGAAGGCGGTCAAGGGACAGGCTTTAATAGATCATCTTGCAGAAAATCCTGTTAGAGGAGAATACGAACCACTGAAAATGTATTTTCCCGATGAAGAAGTATCATTTGTAGGAGAAGATATCACCGAAACTTATAACGGTTGGAGAATGTACTTCGACGGGGCTGCAAATTTCAGAGGAGTGGGTATTGGAGCAGTTTTGGTGTTAGAGACACGTCAACATTATCCACTATCCGCAAAGCTCAAGTTCTCATGTACCAACAACATGGCAGAATACGAGGCTTGCATCATGGGTCTCAATTTGTCCATCGACATGAATATTCAGGAATTGTTGGTAATTGGTGATTAAGACCTTCTAGTACATCACGTTCTAGGATAGTGGGGTACCAAGAATACCAAAACATTGCCGTATCTATATCACGTACAAGAGATGATGAAGAGATTCACAAAGATAGAATTCAAACATGTTCCGACAATCCAGAACGAGCTCGCAGACGCACTGGCTACTTTGTCTTCCATGATACCACATCCGGATAAGAATTTCATCGACCCTATTCTAGTGAGAACCCATAATTAACCAGCTTATTGCACTCATGTTGAAGAAGAAATAGACGGAAATCCATGGTTTCACGATATCAAGGAATATTTGGCAAAAGGAGAATACCCGGAGCATGCAAATCATACTCAGAAACACACACTCCGAAGATTATCTATGTGTGAAACCTTCAATTCAAGCATAATAATTCCACAACATACAAACCTCAAATGAATGGAGCCGTGGAAGCCGACAACAAGAACATCAAGAAAATTCTAAAGAAAATGGTAGACAACCACAAGCAATGGCACGAAAAACTACCATTTGCCTTAGTGGGATATCGTACAACAGTTCGCACATAAACCGGGGCAGCTCCCTACATGTTGGTCTACGGTACATAAGCTGTCATTCCTGTCGAGGTCGAAATTCCTTCCTTATGAATTATACAAGAAGCTGAACTCAGTGATGCATAATGGATGGAAGTTGTTACGAACAACTAGCTCTTATTGATGGAAAAAGAATGAACGCGATATGTCATGGTCAATTGTATAGAATAAAATGCCCAGAGCTTTCAATAAAAGAGTCAAACCCAGACAGTTCACATCAGGGCAGCTGGTGCTGAAGCGAATCTTTCCACATCAGGATGAAGCCAAAGGGAAATTTTCACCTAATTGGCAGGGGCCTACATGGTTCACAGGGTGCTGATAGGAGGAGCACTCATACTTGCAGAAATGGACGGAGACACTTGGCCAAAGTCTATCAATTCAGACGCAGTCAAGAGATACTATGTTTAGATTATTTACATTTCCTCATCTGATGTAACTGAACTACGCTTGACTTGATTCCCGTTAAAGAGGGGATATGTAGGTAGCCCTGTGGGTCCGGTCACGTCTTCATAAAATTTTCATTCTCCCTATGATCAGAAACTGGGGCAGAATTTGGAGGAGGACCCTCAAAATTCCGAAGTAAGTCCAGCCAACTTCCTCATATGCAGAACAGTCGAAGAATTGCTTATTAAACTGGGGCAGAATTTTGAGGAGGACCCTCAAAATGCTGGAGCAAGTCCAGCCCACGCCATCATATGCAGAACAATTAGAGAATCGGCTAAGTAACTGGGGTAGAATTTTGAGGAGGACCCTCAAAATTCTAATGCAACAAAGTCGCAATGTCTCTAAAGTGTCACAGTTATTGATTCATTTACTTTAGTTGATATCGTAAACTACTATGTTTTAAAATAACTATGTTTATCAAATACATGCATAATTTCCGAAAACTGTATTTCTATGGTATCCAGATGTTACCCAGGGTCGCTCGAACAGGATCTCAAGGCAGGAGCACAGGAAAAAAAGAAGACAAAAGCACGAACCGCCCCCTCCCCCCCTCCCCCCTACCCCCCCCCCTCCCCGTCCCACAGAACTCACAACTCTTTCTTTGATTGCAGGTACAATAAGACAACGATACTCGTAGATACATCAAAACACTGCCCTCAACACAACAAATTATCTAGCACGAACATCTTCAGCTAAGAAATACTTTACTTTTCCGTTTGTCTCCTATCTGCATGAGGCTAAGCCCCGACTCCATAATTGAATAAGGCTAAGCACTTCCTTCCCCTGCATGAGGCTACGCCCTGCTTCTTTAATTGCATAAGGCTAAGCGCTGCCTTCCCCTGCATGAGACTAAACCTTGTCTCCTCTTCTTGCACGAGGCTAAGCCCTGCCTCCTCAACTGCATAAGGCTAAGCATTGTCTTTCATTGCATGAGACTAAGCCCTGTCTCCTTTTCTTGCATGAGGCTAAGCCCTGCCTTCTCGACTGCATAAGGCTAAGCATTGCCTTTCATTGCATAAGACTAAGCACTGCCTCCCTAATTGCATAAGATTAAGCACTGCCTTTCCTTGCATCAAGACTAAGCATTGTCTCCTCTTCTTGCATGAGCATAAGCTAAGCTTTGCCTTTCCTTGCCAACACCAAATGTTACGCTACTCGTAATCTAGCACTATTTTGCCTTCCCTGGGGATAAGCTCTGTCCCAATCTTATGCAAGACTAAGCTCTATCTTATTTCTCTTATATAACCCAGCATCATGTCTCTGCATTTCATGGGCTGAAACATCGTCATTTTGTCCAAAGGCATCATAGTCCGAAGGCATCAGCCTCATAGCCTGAAGATACCATGTTATGTCCTGAGGATCTCTCAATGTTTCACATCATTATTCAAAGGTGTCATGGTTCAGAGGCACCATTCTCATGGCTCGAGAACATCATTTCATGGCCTGCGCATCCCTTATCATGCTATTCATGGCCCATGAGGTCATGGTCTAAGGACGTAATCCTCACCGTCCAAAGACAATCTCCATGGTCCAAAGGAAATTTGCATCATGTTTAAATTCTTGCAATAACCTCATATATGTTTTGCATGCATCGTGTTTTAAGTTTTGCAGGTAATCCAAGAAGTAACCGTTCTTGAAACAGGAGTAATCTTCGCTCCAGTTTACGTTCAAAACATTCACTTCCATCAATCGTTCAAACGTAACCAACCACCAGTAATTTCCCACCTTTTACTCTATGAACGTTCGGATATCTGCACTGTGATACATCCATAACATCTCAAATTCGCATTCATGACTTCGCATAAATTCATCCGTTACTATCCTACTCAAAAGAACCTTTTCCGAAACATACAACCATTCCTATAACAACTCCGTCGGTTTTGTTCACCATTGGATCCAGAACTACACATGGCCTGATTCCTATAAAATTAGGGACATGTATGCAGCTCGGAAACCAGGGTCCGGCCTATATTTTTCAAAATCACTCCATTCGGTCAAAATAGGTCATCATTTCTTTACCCGACAACTCTTTCATCCTTCCAGGATAAAGAGGGGCAGCTGTTGATACCCAATTTTCCCCTCATTTTTAACCATATATAGATATACTTAAATAGTGCATACGAATCATCATTTTGGTTTATGAGCACACACAAGCATTTTTACAATTTTTCATAATTTTTAAAGGCTTTAAATCAATTTTATTTCTGCATTTTATCCAATAATTACCCTCCAAATTATTTTTATGATGATTTAATCATCTAAACTTATCATTTGTACCAATGTGAGGTCTTAAATATTTTCAGTGCATTTCTTATAATTACATTTTTTGTGTCTTTAGGGCTAAATTGCACATTTTACAATAATAGCCATATGCATGTATAATTACATTATTTATGCAAAAAATAACTTTTTACATTTTTATAATGTTAAGTAAATTATTTTAAATCATTTTGGTACACAAATGGTATTTTATTATTTATTAATTACTTTTATAAATTATTTATCTATTAAATATCGGGTATTTAAAAACTAGCCTAAATTCCTACTCAATTTCGGACCTAATAACCCAGCCCAATTACCCCATACACTAACCAAATTACCCAGGCCCAAAACAAAACCCCCTTATTTTTCAACCCAACCGGTAACCCATTTACACGACCCGCCCCAATTGGTTCGACTCACTTTGGATCGAACCAAAATTGGTTCGACTCTATGATTTTAAGTATTATTATGTCTATGTTCGTCCTGTATTCTACCATGTGACCGATTTTTGTTATATTTTTTGTCAATATTTGCTTTCCCTAAAATTAGGGTTTACCGATTTTTCCCTAAATCCGATTTTATTGATTCTGCATGCTATGGTTTCCTTATTTATGTTCAATTTTGCAGTGTTTCCTTGTTTACTTGTTAATTTCTACCACTATATAAACCCCTTCCCCATTCCCCTTAGGACAGACTTTGGAATCACTATAACTTCACTAGATCTAAAGGCTTTACTTTGTTATTTTCATTCTATACTTTGGTTTTGGCCGCCTGAAAGCCAAGGACATTAAATTCTGGGTTTTATTTTTGCTTCTCATTGACGTTCAGAACACTGCGGATTTTTGTTCTTTCTTGCATTTTCGTTTAACTGGTTCTGCGTGCATTTGTTGTCTAAGTGCGAAGGCCAACTTGAGCGTTATATGTAAAAGTTCAAAATGTTTTGTATGTCGCCTAGTATAAGTTAAAGTCTAGAACCACCCTGAGATAGAGGTCCAAATGCCTCCTGGATCATAGGCATGGGACGGGTAGTGCACGCTTAGGGTACGATTTAGAATTGACTTGTATGCTTTAGGTAAACAACTTAGAGATAGTAATTGGGTAGCAGGAGATGATAGTCTGTGACTGCTTAATAATATGAGTAATACCCCACCCTGAGGGAGTTACGAAGTATTATTTTTGTTGCATAGGGTGATCCTTTAGGCGAAAAAATTTAGGACCCCCCCCCCATCTTGTCCTTCATCAATTATTTGTGTTTAATAATAAACTCATTGATTTTCCTGTACTTGATCTCCTAGACTAATTCATATAATTGAGTCCAGTCGGGACCCTCAGTTCTGGACCTAGAAGAGTGCCTAACACATTCTCTTCGAGGTAATTTCGAGCCCTTACCTGATCTTTGGTGACGTAAACTAGTCAAATAGAGTTATCTGCAAATAGCTGCCCTAACGCACCTTAATCCGTTAGGTGGCGACTCTCTCTTTTAAAACCCTTCCATAAAAGAGTTGTCACGTGTTGAAACCCGATTTTGTGAGAAAAATGGGCGCGACATGAAGAAGTTAGAGAAACAAAGATAAGCATTCACACTGAACAAAAAACCGAAGATGCCTTGATTCAACTTTTATTTGAATACAGAGATGTGTTTGCTTGGTCTTATGATGATATGCCGGGTTTAAGTGCTGATCTAGTGGTTCATAAGCTTCCTACGTATCCTGATTTTCCACCAGTCCAACAAAAGCAACAAAAATTTAAAACATACATGAGTGACAAAATCAAAGAGGAAATAATGAAGCAACTAAGCGCCAATGTGGCCAGACCTATCCGATACACCACCTGGGTGGAAAATGCTGTGCCTGTGCTAAAGAAGGCTGGAAAAACTAGAGTCTGTGTTGACTACAGAGACCTGAACAAAGCAAGTCCAGAGGATAATTTTCCTTTGCCAAACATCCTCATTCTTGTAGATAATTGCGCAAAGCGTGAGATACAGTCGTTCATGGGTTGCTATGTTGGGTACCACCAGAATCTAATGGATGAGGATGGCGCAGCAAAGACTGCTTTCACCACTCTATGGGGTACTTATTGTTATAGGGTCATGCCATTCGGTTTGAAGAATGCAGGGGCAACTTACATGAGGGCCATGACCACCATTTTCCACGACATGATGCACAAATATTGAAGTATAGTTAATGATGTAATCATAAAATCAAAGACACAGGTTGATCACGTGCGCGATTTGGAAAAGTTCTTCGAACGGCTTCGAAGGTAAGACCTTAAGTTTAATCCAGCCAAGTGTGCATTTGGGGTTCCATCTTGGAAACTCCTCGGTTTTATAGTCAGCCGGAAAGGCATCGAATTGGATGCATCTAAGATAAAGTCCATTCAAGATCTATCGCCTCCGAAGAAGAAAAAAGGAAGTTATGAGTTTGCTCGGGAGGCTGAACTACATCAGTAGGTTCATTGCTCAACTCACAACCACGTGCGAGCCCATCTTTAAGTTGCTGAAAAAGGATGCTGCTATCAAGTGGACGGACGATTGCTGAAAAGATTTTGACAGAATCAAAGATTATCTGTCAAAACCCCCTGTACTGGTCCCACCTGAACCTGGTAGGCCTCTGTATCTATCGGTGATGGATAATTCCTTTGGATGCGTTCTGGGGCAATATGATGCAACAGGCAAAAAGGAACAGGCAATCTATTAGTTAAGCAAGAAGTTCACCAATTATGAGGTTAAGTATACCCTTTTAGAAAGGACATGTTGTGCCTTGACTTGGGTCGCCCAAAAGCTGAGACATTATCTTTTGGCCTACACTACTTACCTAATATCTAGAATGGATCCTCTTAAGTACATCTTCCATAAGCCAATGCCCACTGGCAGGCTTGCAAAATGGCAGATCCTGCTCACAGAGTTCGACATCGTCTATGTCACTCACCGCAATGAAAGAACAAGCCTTGGCAGATCATTTGTCAGAGAATCCAGTTGATGATGAGCACAGGCCACTTACCACATACTTCCCAGACGAAGAGGTCAACTCAATTGAGGAAGTAGTTCTAGACGATAAATCGGTATGGAAAATGTATTTTGATCGGGCTGTCAATATCAAAGGAGTTGGGGTCGGGGCAATCCTTATCTCACCTATTGGACATTATTACCCTGCAACAGTCCGACTTCGGTTCTTCTGTACCAATAATACGGCAGAATATGAAGCTTGTATCATGGGTCTAAAAATGGCCCTCGATCTAGATGTGCATGAACTATTGGTTATGGGAAATTCTGACTTGCTTATCTGGAAAGCCCAAGGCGAATGAAAGACTCAAGACATCAAGCTTATTCCATACAGACAATGTTTGCAAGACCTGAGCAAAAGATTCAAATCCATCGAGTTCAGATACATTCCCAGGTTTCACAACGAGCTAGTCGATGCCTTGGCTACTTTAGCCTCGATGCTCCTTTATCCAAGCAACACTCATCCACTAGAAATCCAAGTTCGGAATCAACACGGTTATTGCAATACAATTGAGATAGAACCAAATGGTGAACCATGGTATCATGACATAAAATGATTCCTATAAATAAGAGTATTCGCAGTGCGTGCCAAAGGAGATAAAAAAAGAACAATAAGGCGGCTCGCCGGTGGTTTTTTCCTGAATGGGGAAATTTTGTACAAAAGGACCCCAGATTTAAACTTGTTGAGATGCATAGACGCCACAAAAGCTGAGTGGATCATGAGTGAAATGCATTCCGGGGTATGCAGACCTCACATGAATGAATATGTTTTGGCGAAAAAGATTCTGCGGGCAGGGTATTATTGGCTTACTATGGAGCGAGATTGCTTCAGTTTTGTCGCAAGTTTCACCAATGCCAGATTCATGGTGACTTGATTAACTCGCCTCCTTTGAAGTTGCATCCCATGTCCTCTCCTTGGCCTTTCGTATCTTGGGGAATGGATGTTATTGGGCCAATCGAGCTGAAGGCTTCAAATGGGCATAGAATCATTTTGGTTGCAATTGATTACTTCACCAAGTGGGTGGAGGCCGTCACTTTAAAAGCAGTCACCAAGAAAGCAGTGGTAGACTTTGTTCATTCCAACATCATCTGTCGCTTTGGTATCCCAAAGACCGTTATTACTGAAAATGTAGCCAATCTAAATAGCCATTTAACAAAGGAGGTATGCGAGAAATTTAAAATTGTGCACCGCCATTCTACCCTTACCGGCCAAAAGCCAATGGAGCCGTTGAAGCGGCGAACAAGAACATCAAGAAGATTCTTAGGAAGATGATCCAAGGTTAGAGACAATGGCATGAAAAGTTGCCTTTTGTTCTTTTGGAATACCGCACGACTGCTCGCACATCTGTTGGTGCAACTCCTTATCTGCTGGTATATAGAACAGAAGCTGTAATAACCGCTGAAGTCAAAATTTCCTCTATCCAAATCATTGTGGAATCGTAGATTGAAGACACTGAGTGGGTCAAGACTAGATTAGAACAACTTATGCTGATTGATTAAAATGGCTAGCAGCAGTGTGTTTTGGCCAGTTATACCAGCAAAGAATGGCACGCGCTTACAACAAGAAAGTGCATCCAAGGCACTTTGAGGTAGGTCACCTCGTTCTAAAACGCATTCTTCCACACCAAGTAGAAGCTAAAGGAAAGTTGGCCCCAAACTGGAAAGGACCCTACATCATCAAGAAAGTGTTACCAAAAGGGGCATTGCACTTAGTAGATGAAAAAGAACGGGTACCATACATGACTATTAACGCGCATGCGGTCAAAAGATACTATGTCTAATATATACCCATTGTGGAACTTTGACGCATGATTTTCTCATATCGAACGAAGGCTATCATTGCTCGCTATTCCAAATAGGTGTTACCCTTTTGTTAACCCTTTTGAGCCGTATTTGTCTTATTTGCTTTCCACTTTCTAGAACCTGTGTACTTGTAAAAGCAAAAAAAAAAGAAAAAAAAGAGACAAACAACAAAACTTCTAAGTCGGTGTACTACGTCCGACCTGATTACAAAAGGATACGTAGGCAGCCTTACCCTGGGTTAGGTCCTATCATAACAAAAACTCCATATTCCTAATACTCCAAAACTGGGGTAGATATTTGTTTTACTTTATGATTTTTCCTATAAAAATAGTTCCAAAAGTTGTAATTCAATTCAAGGTTCTTTTTCCCTTTTCCCTGTTAGGAACTTCTGATCGATGTTTGAAGTCCCCATGCCAAGGGCATTGGGAAACCTCCCGCATGCAATATCTTAGTCAAAAAAGAAGAAGAAGAAGAAGAAGAAGAAGAAGAAGAAGAAGAAGAAGAAGAAGAAGAAGAAGAAGAAGAAGAAGAAGAAGAAGAAGAAAAAAGAAATGAGAGAGTCTTATCGGTGAAAATTCGTATGGGCACTATAAGGCGACAGTGACCAAAGAAATGAGAGCGTCTTATTGGTGAAAACCCAGATTAGCACCATAAGGAGACAATGAGTAAAGAAATGAGAGAGGTCAGTTAGCGAAAACCCGAAAAGCGCGCTTCTAGCCAAATGAGGGTCTTCGATACTCCGGCATGAGCACAACAAGGCAATTTCAAGATGAACATTTGCGATGGATTTTGAGAATTAGACAGCTCAGACAGATCAGGCGTCAAGTCCAAAATGCTTGTCATGATTAATTGAAGTTGACAAGCCCAACTTCTCAAGATTTATTTTCTCAAATTCTGATCCGGAAACAAGCAATCGAGAACGAACCATAATCTTTTCTTCAAATAGCATCAAGATCTAATCTAAGGTCAAGAATCAAGATTTGGCTCCACAAGACACAGATAGGAATTTTGTAACTCTTAGCTTGCAGACATATGTATTTCTCTTCTATTTTTCTGCTGATGTAAGCAGCAAGTGACAGTAACAGCAACAACAGCCACAGCAACAATCTTAACTCCAGTGTCTGGTAGTCCCAACTACCAAATTTTTTCCAGAACTACACTGACCTGATTCCTTTATAGCCAAGGATATGTAGGCAACCTCAAAAGCAAGGTTTGGTCACGTTTTTTCAAAAATGCTTTCATTGGAGTGATACACGAGCAAAATTAGTTATGGCAATCACTTTCTTTGCACGAAAACTCTTCATGTTCTCGAGCAAAGAGGGGCATCTGTAAATACCTATTCTTTTCTCCTACATTGCACCTTTTTTGGATTTATTTTGTGTATGTTTGTAGATTTTACAATTAGAGTTCTTAAATATTGAGTGATGAGGTTAATATGGATTGATCTTGTTTGTTTTAAAGCACAATTGGCCCAAAACATGGACCAAATCTGCGGCCCAATTGTATTCAACCCGCCCAGCTCAAGACCCCAACCAGATGCACCAAAACAGCATCGTTTTGGTTAAGTGGCTGAGATTTAATCTTAGCCACACATCTTGACTTGATCCAACGGTCCTAATTCAATCTTCACATAGGCTACTTAAAGCCTAAAGAGCCCAAAATTTTCCCTTATTTTGCCCTATTTTCTTTTTCTCTTCCTCTCTCTTCACCCTCTCTTCTCCCTCTCTTTATCTCTGCCGCTCGCACTCTCCACGGCAGCGACGCCCGCCAAAAATCGCCCATCGGCGGAGGCCCTCATCAAAACCACCCCAGAATCGCACCATACAATCACCTCAACCTCCTCTTTCCAAGTCCGCAACCCAAATCCCTAATAACCTGGTAAAATTCCATGATTTTTAGATCTAGGAAACCCTAGCCGCCGCCTTTTTTGTCAAAATTCGTGAAGCTCCGGACACTACCACCCTACAAAACATACATGAATGGATAGAGTTCCACGATACCTACACTTTCCCCCTAATTTTACCCATAAACACCACCATCCACCGCCACCGGTCGCCTCACTGCCGTCGCCGCTCCACCGCCGGACGGTGGCCCAAACTCCTATAGAAACTTTACCTTCCTCCTCCTCTTTTCCTCTTATTTTCTTATCACCAACCCTAAACCACTATTGCCATAGCACCCAGCCACCGCGTCTCTATTTCAGTCCATTTATCGACTCAAACACGCCCGTTTCGTATTCGCAAGATGCTGAAGCTCATTTGTTTTAGAGTCTGCCTGAAAAAAATGCACGTTTCAGGGTCGGACAACCGGTATTTGATGGTTTCGGTATTGTCTCGTCGTTCGATTAAGCCTCGAATGTCCCTAGAATTGGGTAAACTCAACCCCTAATCTTTTCCACATGTTTCTGATTTTTTTTATTGTTCTAGTTCTTTCCTACTGTTTGATAATAGTTTTTATTATTGTATAGAATTCGTTGTTATTTCGTCTATGTTCGTAGTCATTTCGTGTAATCACTTGTTTATTAGTTTGATTAATAGTTGTTTGTCTCTTGGTTATTAGGGCTATTTAATAGTTAATGTGTTAAGTTTCTGTTTATTCTTGTATGTTATTTAATCATAGTTGTTCTTGTGGAACAATTAGTAGGTATCTGATATGTTAAGCTGATGGTTTCAATTAGTTAGTTTGGATAATATACTTGTTTTTTGTTTGATTTTTAGTTATTAGATTCTGAGTTTCCCTTAGTTGATTAATAGTTCATATTTCTAAGTCTAGTTATGTGTTTTTCTATCTTAGTTTGGTTTGAATCAATAGGGTGATATTGATGTTTTTAAAATCTGAAGATTATATAGGTTTGATCATGAGTTAGAGTACTAGTAGCTTACTTTTTACTAGTAGGGTGGCTGAAATGACTCTTTGCTTCTGTAACAGTAGGTTTTCAGGTTGTCCTTTCACCTTTTGGATAGCTTTTGAACAGTGTTAAGCACATAAAGCCAGTCCCTTTTTGGACAGATTTTTGGTGAACCAAAATCTATCCAAAAAGTGGCTTTGTTTGCCTACCTGAGGGCTGCCCTTTCCTCACTTTACATACTCTATCACACTTCCATACATCTTTAGAATGTCTTGAACACACAAAAACATGAAAAATTTCAGCAGCTGAACACATAAAGAGTAAGCTGAAAATCATGAGTTTTTGGTTGAGTCTTAGAGTGCAAAATCTTTCAGAAACATATATGAGTTTTTGCACGAAAACTCTTCAGGTTCTCGAGCATAGAGGGGCTGCTGTAAATACCTAGTTTTTGCTATTTCTTTTCTCCTACGTTGCACCTTTTTTTGATTTATTTTGTGTATGTTTGTAGATTTTACAATTAGAGTTCTTAAATATTGAGTGATGGGGTTAATATGGATTGATCTTGTTTGTTTTAAAGCACAATTGGCCCAAAATAAGGACCAAATCTGCGGCCCAATTGCATTTGACCCGCCCAGCTCAAGACCCTAACCAGATGCACCAAAACGACGTCGTTTTGGTTAAGTGGCTGAGATTTAATCATAGCCACACATCTTGACTTGATCCAACGGTCCTAATTTAATCTTCACTTAGGCTATTTGAAGCCAAAAGAGCCCAAAATTTTCCCTTATTTTGCCCTATTTTTCTCTTCCTCTCTCTTCACCCTCTCTTCTCCCACTCCCTATATCTGTCGCTCGCACCCTCCTCCGTAGTGACGCCCGTCGGAAATCGCCCACCGACGGTGGCCGTCATCAAAACCACCCAAAATTCGCACCATACAGTTACCTCATCCTCCTATTTCCAAATCTGCAACCCAAATCCCTAAAAACCCGCTCAAATTCCATGATTTTTAGATCTAGGAAACCCTAGCCGTCGCTTTTTTTGTCCAAATTTGTGAAGCTCCAGCCACTACCACCCTACAACATAGACATGAATAGATGGAGCTCCGCGGTACCTACACTTCCCCCCTAATTTCACCCATAAACGCCACCGTCCACCGCCGCCGGCCATCTCACTGCCGTTCCCGATCCACCATCGGACGCTGGCCCCAACTCCAATAAAATTTTTACCTTACTCCTCCTCTTTTCCTCTTCTTTTCTTATCTCCAACCCAATACCACCTTGCCGTAGCACCCAGCCACCACGTCTCCATTTCAGTCCACTTCTCGACTCTAAGACGCCCGTTTCGTTTTCGCAAGATACGGAAACTCATTTGTTTTAGAGTCTGCCTGAAAGAAATGCACGTTTCGGGGTCGGACAACCGCTATTTAAAGGTTCCGGTATCGCCTCCTCGTTCGATTCAGCCTTGAATGTCCCTAGAAATGGGTAAACTCAACCCCTAATCTTTTCCACATGTTTCTGATTTTTTTTTGTTGTTCTAGTTGTTTCCTACTGTTTGATTATAGTTTTATTATTGTATAAAATTCGTTGTTATTTTGTCTATGTTCGTAGTCATTTCGTGTAATCATTTGTTTATTAGTTTGATTAATAGTTGTTTGTCTCTTGGTTATTAGGGCTATTTAATAGTTAATGTGTTGAGTTTCTGTTTATTCAAGTATGTTATTTAGTCATACTTGTTCTAGTGGAACAATTAGTTGGTATGTGATATGTTAAGCTGATGGTTTCAATTAGTTAGTTTGGATAATATACTTGTTTTTGTTTGATTTTTAGTTATTAGATTCCAAGTTTCCCTTGGTTGATTTATAGTTCATATTTCTAAATCTAGTTATGTGTTTTTCTATCTTAGTTTGGTTTGAATCAATAGGGTGATATTGATATTTTTAAAATCTAAAGATTAGATGGGTTTGATCATGAGTTAGAATACTAGTAGCTTACTTTTTACTAGTAGGGTGGCTGAATTGACTTTTTGCTTCTGTAACAGCAGGTTTTCAGGCTGTCCTTTCACCTTTTGGACAGCCTTTGAACAGGTTTTAGCACATAATGTCAGTCCCTTTTTGGATAGATTTTTGGTGAACCAAAATCTGTCCAAAAAGTGGCTTTCTTTGCCTACCTAAGGGCCATTTCCTCACTTTACACACTCTATCACACTTCCATACATCTTTTGAATTGCTTGAACACACAAAAACATAAAAAATTTCAGCAGCTGAAAACATAAAGAGTAAGCTGAAAATCATGAGTTTTTTGTTGAGTCTTAGAGTGCAAAATCTTTCAGAAACATATATGAGTTTTTGCACGAAATCTCTTCATGTTCTCGAGCAAAGAGAGGCAACTGTAAATACCTAGTTTTTGCTCTTTATTTTCTCCTACGTTGCACATTTTTTAGATTTATTTTGTGTATGTTTGTAGATTTTAGAATTAGAGTTCTTAAATATTGAGTGATGGTGTTAATATGGATTGATCTTGTTTGTTTTAAAGCGCAATTGGCCCAAAACAAGGACCAAATCTGCGCCCCAATTGCACGACCCGCCCAGCTCAAGACCCCAACTAGATGCGCCAAAATGACGTCGTTTTGGTTAAGTGGCTGAGATTTAATCTTTGCCACACATCTTGACTTGATCCAACGGTCCTAATTTAATCTTCACTTAGGCTATTTAAAGCCTAAAGAGCCCAAAATTTGCCCTTAGTTTGCCCTATTTTCTTTTTCTCTTCCTCTCTCTTCACCCTCTCTTCTCCCTCTCCCTATCTCTGCCGCTCACACCCTCCACGGCAGCGACGCCCGCCGGAAATCGCCCACCGGCGGTGGCCGTCATCAAAACCACCCCAAAATCGCACCATACAATCACCTCAACCTCCTATTTCCAAATCCCTGAATACCCGCTCAAATTCCATGATTTTTAGATCTAGCAAACCCTAGCCGCCGTCTTTTTTGTCTGAATTCGTGAAGCTCCAGAAACTACCACCCTACAACACATACGTGAATAGATAGAGCTCCATGGTACCTACACTTCCTCCTAACTTCACCCATAAACGCCTCCGTCCACCGCCGCCGGCCACCTCACTAGCATCATCGCTCCACCGCCGGACACTAGCCCCAACTCCAATAAAAATTTTACCTTCCTCCTCCTCTTTTCCTCTTCTTTTCTTATCTCCAACCCAAAACCACCATTGCCGTAGCACCCAGCCAACGTGTCTCCGTTTCAGTCCACTTCTCGACTCAAAGACGCCCTTTTATTTTTGCAAGATACTGAAACTCATTTCTTTAGAGTCTGCCTGAAAGAAATGTGCATTTCGGGGTTGGACAACCGCTATTTGAAGGTTCCGGTATCGTCTCGTCATTAGATTCAACCTCGAATGTCCCTAGAATTGGGTAAACTCAACCCCTAATCTTTTCCACATGTTTTTGATTTTTTTTGTTGTTCTAGTTGTTTCCTACTGTTTGATTATAGTTTTTATTATTGCATAAAATTCGCTGTTATTTCGTCTATGTTCGTAGTCATTTCGTGTAGTCACTTGTTTATTGTTTGATTAATAGTTATTTGTCTCTTGGTTATTAGGGCTATTTAATAGTTAATGTATTGAGTTTCGATTTATTCAAGTATGTTATTTAGTCATAGTTGTTCTAGTGGAACAATTAGTTGGTATGTGATATGTTAAGCTCATGCTTTCAATTAGTTAGTTTGGATAATATACTTGCTTTTTTATTTTTAGTTATTAGATTCGGAGTTTCCCTTAGTTGATTTATAGTTCATATTTCTAAGTCTAGTTATGTGTTTTTCTATCTTCGTTTGGTTTGAATCAATAGGGTGATAGCGATGTTTTTAAAATCTGAAGATTAGATGGGTTTGATAATGAATTAGAGTACTAGTAGCTTACTTTTCACTAGTAGGGTGGCTGAAATGACTCTTTGTTTCTGTAACAGCAGGTTTTCAGGCTTCCTTTCACCTTTTGGACAGCCTTTGAACAATGTTTAGCACATAACGTCAGTCCCTTTTTGGACAGATTTTTGGTGAACCAAAATCTGTCCAAAAAGTGGCTTTCTTTTCCTAACTAAGGGCTGCCCTTTCCTCACTTTACACACTCTATGACACTTCCATACATCTTTAGAATCGCTTGAACACACAAAAACATAAAAAGTTCAGCAGCTGAACACATAAAGAGTAAGCTGAAAATCATGAGTTTTTGGTTGAGTCTTAGAGTGCAAAATCTTTCAGAAGCATATAAGACTCTTTGATTTGATTCTGAGTTCCTTCTCTTAAAGAATCATAACTTTTAGTGAGATTTTTGGGTTGTTTTAACACGGATTCACTGCTGCTTCGTCGTTGTTTCCGATGTCTTTGTTATTGATTTTCTGCCTTTCATTACTGAATTTCATCTTGTTACAAATCAGGTAACCCTTGAACCTTTGTATTGCAGATTCTTGATGATAATGAAAAGATTTAAACCCGTTTGATTGGTGGAACATGTAATATCTGATTTTGTCCCAAGATAATTATTGCATCAATATTATAACATGTAAATATGTTGTATTTAACTATAACTTTTATTTTTGTTCACAAAGCAATACTCTGTTAGTGTGTTATTTAGTTGCTAAAAGGTCTATTTCATTTGTTTACTTAATTTTTATTAAGCTTAGCAAATGTTCTGTTACCTATTTGTTCTTCTATCATTTTTTTTTCTAAAAATAACGTTATCTCTGTTTGTCTATCTATTTTCATTTTTTGCTATGTACTTTGAGTTGGATGATAGTTTAGATGACATTTTTAGTGTCTTGTGACTCTTTTAATAAATGGTGAAAGGATTAGATTAGAAGTAAGAAAAGTTTCTTGTAAACTAATAGTTAAGTAAATCCAGGGTTTTAGTTTGGTATAATGGTTAATTTTTTTCATGCGCCCATTTCGTCTCCTGACTCGTTGTATTTGTACTACTAATAAGCTAAGAGTTTTATCACTATTATTTGCTTGTCGATTACTTTCGGTCTAACTGGATTGTAGTATTTATATATTAGTAGTAGTCTTTTGGAACTAATAGGTCATGATGTATCATGTAAGAGATAAAGTAATTGAGCCCAATAAATTAGGTCCAAGTTTCAAGCACTAAAGCATGCTAGATGGCCCATTTTTTTAATAACTATGTGGGACAAGAAACTCAATTTCTGCAGGCCCAATGGCAATTAAGCTAGATGGCCCGTTCCTTTCTTCTTTATAAAAAAATTATAAATAAAATATTGGCCCATTTCTCAGAAGATAACCATGAGCTAGCCCAAATGGTTTAAAACAAAGTTTCATCCATAGATCCAATAAAAGTGTATGTCTCTTTTAATAATTTTTTTCTTTTTTTTTTCTTAATAGCTTAATTATTTTCGATTAATTTAATCGCTAGGCAATTAGTAGGTGCGCTTTAACTCACGGAATCGCTTGCGTAGCGTGATGTTTAACATTCAATAAATTAATTCAATAATCTCATACCATACCCATTAGTTTTTAGTTAATTTTTAATTTAGTAAATCCATTGCTAAAATCGCGGATTCGCTTGCATAGCGATAGTTTACTTTTAAATTTTCAAGACTAATTTTCTCAAATATAGTAATTTTTTAAAAATATTATAAATAATTGATTTTCATGATTTCGGATTCGCTTGCGAAGCGCAATTATGACAAGTTAATTAAATTTGTTATTCGATCACGCATTCGCTTGCGTAGCGTGGTTATGACAATGTAATATTATCCAAATTATTTTGTTTAGTAATTCTAATAATCAATAAATAAGAGCGGATAGGTAAAATATGAAATTCATATAAATCACAGTTTGTCCAAAATTAATTCAAGCACATTTTAGTCAATAAAAGCGACAATGCTAGAACCACGAGACTCGGGGAATCTCTTACGCCTTCTCCTCGGTCAACAGATTTCCTTACCCAGACTTTGTTTTCGCAGACCAATTAATAGTAGAGTCAAACCTTCCTTTGACTAGGGATTCAAATAAAAGGTGACTTGGAACACCGAACAAAATCAATTCCAAGTGGCGACTCTGTAAATAAAATAATCCCTACTCAAGTTTGTCACTTTAATTGGAAAAACTCTTTAACCCACAATCCATAACAATACATGATTCTTTTTGAGGTAGAAAAGGGGTGTGACATCCACTAACCATGATGGGTAGAAGTACACATGGTCGCCATGATACCTGTCTGGCTCAATAGTATCCTTTTTCACAATGACCTTCTGATTCCACATATGATGTGCCTCTAACTTGAATGGAATGACGTCCCCTATAAAATCTGCTTTGTACTGTACCATAGTGGAAACCCGAGGTATAACTTGTTTTCTTCCCGCTTATCTTATTACTCTTATAGGAGCATAAGGATAGATACCCCTTAACCCGATCAGTACCAGATGAGTAGTCTCTCTTGATATGATGATGAACTCACTGCTAGGAAACCATTCAAATATCCAATGTACCTGTTCGTATGTCAAATTTCTGAAGAAACACACCCAACTCACAATATTTCCAAGTTGTGCAAACCTGTCTGGGATAAATGTCATTTTTTTGGGTGATGGTAGGCTATGTAGTCATTCAATGGTCGACGTAGAAACTCTTGCAGATATTCTCCCCTCTGGAAATGTTCTAATAAACAAACTTGCAGTTGCAGATTACAACCTTCAAAGTGCCCAAATCCCTGCATGTACCGGTCTAGAGCGCAGTACATTTCAGCCAAGATCATGGGGACGATAGTCTAGGTTTGTCCCTTGATGCCTTCCATCAGGGTCCTGGCAACCATGGCTAGTCGAGTGCGGATTCTTCCCCCTTTCATTGGAAATATCAACAGCCCCAACAAATAGACGATGGACATATAAGCTCGACGATGCGTCCAACCTAAGGAAGTAATGGCGAGTTCCTCATGATGAAGACGATATGATTTACTATTCCCTTAACACTCATAAAGGAATTCAAACGGGATGTATGACTTCTCAAACAAAGCAACTAATCATTTTTCTTGAAACCTAGCATTTTTCGAAAATCACGAGGGGAGCATTTTTGTGGTACTAATAACCCTGGACTATCCCATTGCAGCTTAGCGAAGCCTCCTATTTCTTCTAGGAGAGGAGTCATTTCTATGTCACCAAAGAGGAAGACGGCCCTTTTCTAATCCCAGAACATAGTACCATACTCGATCAATGCCCTATTTTGTCGGATGTCTAGCAAAGACGACAAATTACCAAGGACCCTTCTCACGTGATTCTTGTACTAGGTGCGAGATTTTTTCACCAATCAAGTAGCAGAGGTGGGATATTTTGGACCATAATGATCAACATATTGGCATGTTTTCTCCAAGTAATGCACATAACATGATGGTGTCCATTGGGATTGTGGAAATACCGTCGGACTTTGGACTAGGCTTATCTTAGCAGGCTATCACATTAACGACGTTCTAACCCGTACTAGGTTTAAGATGATGCATGTACATTTGATATTGGAGTAAGGTTTCTAGAATGGCCTAGACTGGTACTCTCAAGCGGACAACTTGAGAGGGAAAGGCACAAGATAGTCAACTGCACCGCTGATCGACTAGTCTATCGCAAATAAGCCTTTCCGATTTAAAAAAGGTAATTTTGAAAGATTGCGGACACTCAACAAGCGCCACTATATTGATAATTGGCACGAGTGGAGTATGATGTAGAACATGCTTTATGCAGAGATAATAACAAGTTGTCAAGTATTTCATGATAAATATGTAAAAAGCGGTAAATACAGTATTAAAGTAAAACATGAAAAACATAAAAAGAATGACAAAGGAAGAACTTAGTTCGTGGAATATATGCGAGAATGTAATAAAACAAGTAAGGGAGTAGGGATGGGAGAGGTATAAAATATCAATCTTTAAACAAAATGAAGAGCAGTCATAGCAGATAATGGTGAAAGGGGAAGATATGTGCATGTTATAGCAAATTAAAACAAATAAAGGTGGAAAAAGGGATGTGCATTTTATATCAAAGAAGATAATCCACATAAGCCAAGTTCATTATGGTAAGAGCCTAAGTATAAATCCCCAGAAGAGTCGTCATGCTGTCGCGCCCCATTTTCTAGCGATAGCGGGTTTCGACGTTATGACAGCTCTTTTGGATACGAGATAGAGTGATAAAAGAAGAAGGTTCACCACCTAATAGTTTTGAGGTGTGTTAGGGAACCTATGATGCAGATAACTCCGTTTGACTAATCAACGGCACCAAAGCTTGGGTAAGGGCTCAAATTACCTCAAAGAAAAGGTGTTAGGCACTCTTCGAGGTCCACAACTGTGGGTCCCGACCGAACTTAAAATTATGTGGATTTCAATTAGGCTAAATGATCTAATTAACAAAAGGGAATATAAAGGTCAAAGAATTTAATTACAACACGATTAGTACAGATCTTACTGCGAGTATAGGGATACAACAATTTAGATCTAATAGCAACATATAAAGGGGGCCCTAAGTTTTTTAGCCTAAAGGATCACCCCGTGCAACATAAATAATACTTCGCAACTCCTTGAGGTAGGGAGTTACTCATACTATTCACTGGGCACGGACTATCATCTCCTGCTACCCGATTACTATGTTACAGTTGTTTACCTAAAAGCGCTCTAATTCAATTCTAAGTCGTTCTCTATGTGTGCACTACCCGTCCCATACCATAGTCCAGGAGGTATTGGACCTCTACTTGGGTGGTTCTAGACCTTACTTAGGGTGCTTAGAAATGTTAAAACTAGGCGATAAACAAAACAAATTGGACTTCAAATATGGGCAGTTAAGGGCTCAAGTTAGCCTTCACACTTAAGCAACAAATGCACGCGAAACAAGTTTTCAAGTTAGGCAGTTTCATAATTAATAAGACCTATGGACATGATTTCTATGTAACTTTGAATTAAAACATATAGGCAATTTTAGATGCAAGGCGCTGCTCATAGACAAGATTATACAGTTGTTGCATGCTGATTATTGAGATTACATGTTTCCAGTTATTAAACCTATAGATGATGTGTCTAAGTGATTTACGCACTAAGGGAAAATGAAATCTATTGGGAAGACCGAAATTACTCATGCTTTCTGATAGTAGCATGATTAAACAATAAACAGCGTTTGAAGAGTTCAACAATAATATTTCTTAAGGCGAATAGTAATATCCTATATGCAGGGTCTCTAACAATTAGCGATTGGAACCAATTTTTATTATGCTTAGCCCCTTATAGACATATTTTCTAAGTGAGCATTATGATACAATAGCAAATGGGATAATTAAAATTCTATAGGCATGATTTCTACTGGATATGCTGCAGTTATGCGAATTGAAAGAAAGTTCAGTGGTATTTGTTTCCTATAGGCAGGTTTCCTATAGGGTCCAAATTATGCTAAGGATTCATCACAATGTCATAAGACAGCCATGTATGTTTGAGGTTACATAGAGTTTAATCTCCTAAATACTTATACCAGTCCAGGAGTATGAATTTGATGTGCATTGGCTATGTACATATGTTCTTGTATATCTGATTTCTGTGTGATATAGATTGGACTAGTATCTTGTGACCACGCGAAACAGATTGTCATATTGAGCCTGTCCGCTGGACGGATTTTGAGCCTTTGACCACACTGACGAATTATGATATTGAGCATGTGACCATGCCAGGTGAATTGTGCTCTTGGCACGTGATTTGTCTGTGGGGACCCGATGTATTGATATTATTGGCACGTGAGCTTCCGTGCAGCACGTGAGTTGTCTGTACGGTTGATATTATTGGCACGTGAGTTGCCCGTACATCACGTGAGTTGTCCGTGCAATGTATGGATATGTATCCATCTCCCTTGGGTGACCCTTTCATGTTCCTTCTTGATGGTGTACCCACGATTTGAGGAAATTGATCTGTAGTTTGGTACAGTTATGGAAAATCTGAAGAAAAGCCAGCCAGTGTTTGATTTGGTTATTGTATTCCATATTTACTTGCAATTTCCTTTGTCGTTTACCTGATTTATTTACATATCTTCTTTATATACCGGATTGTTGACGAGTAGAATACGTTAAGTAATTGTGTGTTCCTAGGTGATTCTTTATGTGATTCATGACTTGATCATATTATTGTTCTGTATTGTTGGATTTATGAATTGTACGGGCGATTAGCGAGTATCATTTATAGTTTTTACTTGTATTACCAAGCTGAGGTTAGTAATAATACTTGTTGAGTGCATGGGTCGGTAGTACTCATACTACACTCTGCACTTAATTGTGCAGATCCAGGTATTGGACCGAGCAGTCAGTAGTTGAGGCTTGTTGAGCTGTCTTGGAGAGACGAGGTAGAGCTGCATCTCGATCGCAGTCTTGGCATCTCTTTTCCTTTGTGTATTTGTTGTCTTTCATTCAGACAATACTATTATTTGGCATTTCAGACTTGTACTTTCATTTTAGAGCTAATGACTTTGTATTTACCAATTCTGGGGATTTACCATGTATTGGTATTATTAAGTGATGTTGAAGGCTTTAGACCTGTATTATTGATGTAAATTCTATTATTATGATTCATCTTTGTTATGTTCGGCTTGCCTAGCAAGTTCGTTAGGTGCCATCACGACTGATTGGTAAATAATGGGTGGTGACAACACTTATTCGAATACGAGTCCAAATATACAAGTTTCATAAAAAATCAACTCTAAATCGGGATTTAAATCTCCATATTTCACTTTAGACAACTTTTGCTAAAACACCAAATTTGTCTCATAGATTCACCAATCAAAGGATAAATCAAAGATAGAATACAACAACGTACACAGTATAATCCTATATAGTGGGGTCTGGGGAGGGTAGTGTGTACGCAGATCTTACCCCTACCTTGTGGAGATAGAGAGGTTGTTTTAATACACCGTCGGCTTAGAAAAGTATAAGCACCACATTAATGAAAAGAAAAACATGAAGGACCAACACCGAGAAGCCATGTAGAAGTAGCATAAATAACAAGAAGATAGTAAGATGACCGAAATACATGAAACGACAAGTAATCATAGAAACGTAGTACCAAATAAAATCAAAGATAGAATCATAAATAATAATCGAAACCAAGTTAAAATACTTACCCCAATTCAAGTAATGAAAATCGCCTAAAAAATAACCTTAATCTGAGTTCCAATCTCAAAATATGATAAAATAAGCTCAAAGTCCGAAAATAAGAACTTAAAATATCTGCCTAGCTATACCCATCTCCATCGCGGAGAACAAACCTCAACAGTCACCAGATGACCCTACGCGAATGCGGCACTTGTCCTCCGATCGTGCTTCACCAGCATCCAAGCCCACACGAACATGGTGGACTTCTGTAAGCGTCAAGGCTAAACCACCTGCCGGCCCCCAGCTTGACACAAAGCTATGCGAAAGCATCCCCCAATAGCGAACGTGAAGTTTCAACTCCTCAACAATACGCGATCACAACCTCTAGTGCGCGAACGTGAAGAAGAAAATACTAGCCACCAAAATACACTCCGCGATTGCTTGACCCCTTCCATGATCACGATGAAGGCACCAACACTAGAAAACCATCAATTCCAAACTTGAGAGAAATGGTCCGAAACCCACCTGAAATACACCTTAGACCCTCGAGACCCCGTCCAAAAACACCAACAAGTCCCAAAATACAATACGGACCTACTCGAGGCTCCAAATCACACAAAATAATAAAGTGCACATGAATTCAACCCTAATGAACTAATCAACTTTCAAACTATCAAAACTCATGTTGAACAACGTCTTGCCAACTCAGAATAAATTCAAATTTTATACACAAATGCTAAATGACATAATGAATATATTTCATCTTCCGAAACAACAATCCGAAATCGATAACATCAAAGTCAACTTCCGGTGAAACATATGAATTTCTAAACCTTCAAATTTCTAACTTTCGCCAAAAGAAGCAAATCAACCTAGGAACCTCCAAATCGCAATCCGGACATACACCTAAGTCCAAAATTACCATATCGACCTATCGGAACCATCAAAATTCAAATCACAGACCGTTTCCATAAAAGTCAAACCTTGGTCAACTCTTCAACATAAATCATCAAAATTGAGAATTACTCTTCCTAATCAATCCTAAACTTCCCGAAATCAAACCAACCTTGCACACAAGTCGTCATACATCTTATGGAGTTACTCAAGACCTCAAACCACCGAACGGAATGCAAATGCTCAAAACGACCGATCAGGTTATTACATTATCTCAACTCAATTTGGACCTAAATTGCTGCAATTGACTTCAAAATCTCCACCAAATTAACTCAAAATTTAGTCACAGCCTCCGATCAATATTTCGAGCATATGGCAATCGGAATCGGATTAAAACAACTACAAACTAAACAAACTTAGTTTATGAGTTTCAAACTTCTAGGTCATTCAACGGTGAATTTAATTTTTCTGGCAAGAAATCTTCGAAAATTAATATTAACACGACAATCTACGTATCAAAAAACAACACCAAATAAAATTCAAGCAAAACACTTCAAACACGCGCGAAAACTCATAGGTAAATTTTTTAATTCATACACATGAAATCTTAACTTTTTTCTTCAGACCTGAAATTGTATTCACTACTTTGAAGTGTTTCTCTACTGAATAATGGATTAACACTCGCTGCAAACTTTCTCCTACTCAGTTTTCTCGCCAATAAACTGATCTTTAGAAGAGATAATTGATATGAGGGAAAGAAAGGAAGAGAAAGAATTTAAATGGGGGGAGAGGAAGGAAGAGTAATCACAAAGAAGAACTATGATAGGTATTTTGGGTGAGTTTGGTAAAAAATTTGAGCGAAATAGGTATAAATTAAAACAAGATTAAAATGGGTAAAGACGGATAACAATGTTGGTTCTCAATTCTCATGTGTATTTTGTGTAATTTTCCCCGCTAGTTTTTGGGCATAATTCTGTACAAAATTGCAACTCTCATCAGAGAATTTTATCTTCTTTTTTTTTTATTCGGGTCCCAATAAAATATAGTAAATTGCATAAAGTACAAACAATCGTGCAAGTTCTGCCGCAACTAGCAAACCGCATTCTTTAAATCTTCTAATAAAGTTGCAATATTTAGTCTCTTTAAAGAAGCAATCTGCTAGCACTTACACCTAGACTTCATACTAAAGAAGCAATCTGCTAGCACACCCTAGGAGTTACAAGCCCAAAGTCCAAATGCAACATTCATACAAAATCAACGTCGAGTGGTGTAAACGAATTGAAACATCCAATCCCAAAATCATAAGCTGGTAACGAGTAAAATAAATCATTAAACTATTTTACGTATCTTTTTATGCTCACTGTGAGATATTATACATACTTGATTTATAATATAATATATCTCCAATATTTGAACTAATTTACGTGCATTCCTCCTAGGTATAAATGCTTTCTGCACTAATGGATACTTTTTGTGTGCACAAGCCACACGAAAACGCTCGAACGAATCAACCAACAAGAGTTGTGGAGTGGTAAGTACTCCTTCATCCTTAACCAGATGTCTCGAGTTCGAGCCCTTGAGTATGAGTCGCCTTTGTTAGGCAGCATTTTACCTCCCCCAATGTGAGACTTCCTGGCGCAAATCCGGATTAATCGGGTCCCAATGTGGATATCGAATATCGAACGAGAAATAATAAAAAAAATAAAACGCTTGAACGCAAGTGCGACAATTATTTGGCAACATTGTTCATTAGGCGTATTATTTTGTTTCATTGAAATTTCTTCCTTGATTCTTCGTCTGTAAAGGTGATTTGTGAATAATTTATGTCGACTTTATTGTTGATGATAACTTAGATGCGGTTTCTTGGGCTAGTCACTATTTTATTCGTAAATTATTCTCCATTAATAAAGGTCTAAGGGAATAAAATGGGAATTCAATTTAAGGAAGACAAGTGGTGGCACGAATTAGGCGAGCAAACTTTATTCAAAAAAGTTGAAGTACGTCCGTCATTGATAAGGATTGATATTCCATTTCCCAATACTAAGCTTGTTTGGTCAAACTGAAAAAATCAACTTCTTTTGAAAACTAATTTTTTCAAAAGTGCTATTCGAAAAAGTATTTTCAGAGAAAAGCAGTTTGTATTTCACTAATCAATTTGAAAACTACTTTTGAGCAACAATTTGTGTTTGGCCAAGCTTTTCAAAAACTATTTTTAAGTATCAAATTACGAATAAAGACATAAAATTTTTACCTAATAGTTAATATTATATAAGTAGATAAATAATTATAAGTATTTTTTATTTATAGATGATAATTACGTTTTTTTAAACTTTAAGAAAAATATAAAATTGAAATTGAAAAGTATTTATACTTTCAAGATGACTTAAAAATATTAAAAAATTATTCAACAAATATGAAAGTTCATCCCAAAAGTCATTTTAAATTACTTATTAATTTTGGTAAATATAATATTTTGCTAAGGATATCTTGGCAGGAAGAAAATTCAAATCTGCTTCTGCTTCTCCTTCTAGGGAAAAGCTACTTGCTTCTCAAAAATTGTTCATGCTTCAATCCAAAGGCACTTTTTTTAAAAAGCTTGGCCAAACGCCTCAATAACAACAACAACAACCCAGTAAAATCCCACTAATGGGGTCTGGGGAGGGTAGTGTGTACGCAGACCTTAGCCCTACCCCGAAGGAGGGGCTGTTTCTGAAAGACCCTCGGCTCAAGAAAATAAAAAGACAAAAGGAGACAATATTAGTATCACCATATAAATCATAGGTATAATAGGAACGACATGAAATCCAGAAGAGAGATGCAAAGTAAAGCAACAGCGATAGCTATTAAATAGGTCATGCACTGAAAGGTGAAATAGTAAGACACAACATTGCCACTAGCTATCTTAGACAAAAATCCTACTAGACTAGTCCCACAATGGCACGAAGTAAGGCAAGACTCAACGCCTACACCCCTAATACTCGACCTCCACATATTCCTATAAGTTGAGAGAAAAAAGCACATCTGACATCAGAGGCAGATAAGGATTTAAATAGGATGAGTGCAATATTGTGAGGAGGTGAATCTAGAAGTTATATTTGACGGGTTTAACTTTAGTTTCTTACCATGAACCCACTATACTTTTGAAATTATAGGTTCAAAAATATATTATTTTTGAAATTTCAGTAATTTTCACACATATATTTATACCCTTCATCGAAAATAAGACGTTCGGAGTGAGATTTAAACTGTCAATTTTGCTTGTAGAGGTGCATCGAGTAATAATTGCACTATAGGAGTCTTTGAGCATGGGCGTGCACGTACATATATTTAAGTAATTTTAAAAAAAATTATAATATTATTATGTATGATTTAGTAAAAGGAGTATGAATTAGCCTGAACCCATATCTATTAACCTAAATATGCTGTTTACGTGAAAAAGGTAATTACAATTAAATTTGATTATGTGCCTCTAAAAATACGTGATCTATTTTTATAACGGTTGTTAAGCAGTTGATTCTACGTTTGTGAAACTTAGAAGCGAAATAGGAGTTAAGGATGAAATGATAATCAAACCAATAGGTAGACAATCGGGGGCCTCGAGCTTGTCGATTCGGGGCCTCGAGGTCGATTCCGGGGCTCGACCGTAAGCTATCGAAGGCAGTCGAGGTATAACTAACAGTTATGATAAAATCATAGTAGGCTCTTTATGGCCAATGATAATCAATGAATGATGAACAATAATGAAGATAATAAATGAGAGCAATAATATCAAGAAAAATATATAAGAGAGCAGAGAGAATGTTGTTTTATATTTCTTATGGAGCAGCTGAAGCAACAAATCCCCTACAAAATGACCAGGAGTCCCTTTATATAGGAGGAAAATTCCAACATAGTACAAAATATATTAATTACATAGATATGGGAATGGGATGGCTGAATGACGTCCTGATTTGGGTTCAGAGTAGCCCGCTAGACTGTGTTAGTCCTAGTCGTGTACCTTAGGAACTCCCCATATCTACCATTACCGTGATCATTACTATACTAAGGTCGAGCGTCGACGTCCCTCAAGGGAGGGTACTCGGCCGTGACCTCGAGCCTTCGAGGTGATCTTCCGAAGTGCCTTAATGGCGAGGAATTGGACCCTCCGATTTCACCGTATACAGATAGTCCCCGCGTTTCTTGGATAAGAGTGATAAGAAACGATTTTGACATCCAACTCTTCAGACTTCCTGCGATGACGTCATACCGATGATATCATCTTATGACGTAAGCCTTCACGATAAGCGGGACGCCCCATGGACTTGTCTTTTCAGCGTCATTCAATGCGCTGCCGATTCCCATTCTTCAAAGCGACAGTATTGCCGTCAACTCGGTTTTCAATAACGCATTGGTTACGTCTGCCGATCCGTCTTTCAAAGGTATTGATGGCATCGTTGGCTATATTATCACCCCTTATAAACGGGGGCCTTCCGGCACTATCTCTCTGTCCAAGTGCCTTTCAACCTCTTTTCATTCCTTTCACCCCACTGTTCTCATTCGTTGCTACCCACCATGTTTGGGGTCTGTGGCCTTAAGGTTATATGCGGCGTTCTCATCAGCCACGCCATGGCCTTTTGCCTAGGCTTTCCCTTGCCGAGCGAGGTTAGATTGTCTTGTCGCTGTTGTTGTTGTTGTTGCGGTTGTTACTGCTGTCGTGTTGGTTTGAGGTGATGAGATAGGGGTTCCGACTTCTTCTAACTTAGGGGGACGTTCGGACCCTTACACTGTTGCTCGGGAGAGCGTTCGGACTATACACTGGTGCTCACTCTCCTACCCTGGCCTGGTGTGGCACTTCATCCCCTGGGTATTCCTAGGGAAAAAGTGGCACGACTGGCCGTTAAACTTGCACGGCACTATGTCTCAGAAGGTGGAATTGGAGCGGCCGTGCAAGTAGGGTTGGTGCCCGCCGAATCTTCAACCTTTGGCTTTGGCGGGCTATGTCTCATTTCTATGCTTCTTCTGCCTCACTTTCATCTTCTTCCTCTCCTCAATTTCCTCTTTTTCATCTTCGCCCTCAGAGATATTACTCTGGAGGACTGAGATGAGACCCCAAAGGAGGTGGCGGTCGTAGACATAGCTGCCGAAGACGCATGCT
This sequence comes from Nicotiana attenuata, assembly GCF_001879085.1. Classification (NCBI taxonomy): domain Eukaryota; kingdom Viridiplantae; phylum Streptophyta; class Magnoliopsida; order Solanales; family Solanaceae; genus Nicotiana; species Nicotiana attenuata. The sequence continues at coordinate 164,799 of NW_017671183.1, forward strand.
CGAGGAGATGACGCTCGAAGATGCGGCTGCCAAGGAAGCACCTTTGAGAGTAGGCTAGGCTCTAGGATTTTACTATACGTGTACCGTTTTGCTTCTTTGTTTCTGTGTAAGGACCCCCCCGTGTGCTTTTGTGACCATATGTAGGGACCCCTCGTAGGCTTTTGTAATCAAGTGTTTATGAATACAAAGATGTTTCCCCAATTTTGTCTCTGATGTTTGCTATATTTTCTTTCATTTGCACTTATGAAGAATCTCAATGTGTGACCCTATTGGCCACTACCAATATCGAACCCAGATGCGGGAAATTTTTCTAACCTTTGATTGATTAATACGGCTTCCTGCGGAATCCTTTGCGTTCCCTTGGATCAAGCCTGTATTGGACCGATAAACTCGGGTCGTCGGGACTCTTACTTCTGGTTGAATGGAAGTAACGCTTCAAACAATTAGACTTTCGAGAGCAGTTTTTAGGCCTTGCAATAATCTTCAAGGGGGAATTCGCTCGGGAACCCGAGAATGGAGGCTATCTTTGGACTTTTCGAGAACAGTCCTCGAGTGGGGTTTGCTCAGACTCGGGCCATATGCAAGTTTGTTTTGATCTTATCGTAAGTAGCCTTAAGGCGTTGCAGGTAGATCCAGAACGAGGTTTTACCCAGACTTAGGTGGTACCCCGTGATCAAACCCATATGGGTGGAGCTTAAATGCTTGTTTCCTTGGAGCCTAATTTCCCTTTAACGGAGGTCTTCGAGGTCGGGTACCACCTCGGGACTTGTGGCGAAGCCGTTGGCTCCTTAGAGCCTAACTTCTTTTTGATGGAGGTCCTCAAGGTCGGGTACCACCTCGGGACTTGCGGTGATGTCGTTGGCTCCTTAGAGCATAACTTCTTTTTGATGGAGGTCCTCGAGGTCAGGTACCACCTCGGGACTTGCGGTGATGTCGTTGGCTCCTTTAGAGCCTAACTTCTTTTCGATGGAGGAGGGTACCACCTCGGGACTGCCGATGACTATGTTCGCTCCTTAGAGCCTAGCTTCTTTTTGATGGAGATCTTTGAGGTCGGGTACCACCTCGGGACTCGTAGTTGTACGTTGGTTCCTTAGGGTAGGCAGACCGTCACCGTTTTTTCCATATATATATATATATATATATATATATATATATATATATATATATATATATATATATATATATANGGTTGTTTTGGCTCTTTTGGAGATCCCACTCTTCTAAGTAGTTACCCTTCTTTTCCAGTGTTAAGCCTTTCATCATTTCAGTATCAACGTACTCGCACCGACTCCTTGCTTTAGTTCTCTGGGTTTGCCGTCGCCATGACTGTTTCATCGGGGTCTGTCGGGCAGAGAGGGGAGAGCTCCGCCTCCGGTATTTGGGACCAAAGAGAGCATACCCTATATATATATAGGGTTGTTTTGGCTCTTTTGGAGATCCCACTCTTCTAAGTAGTTACCCTTCTTTTCCAGTGTTAAGCCTTTCATCATTTCAGTATCAACGTACTCGCACCGACTCCTTGCTTTAGTTCTCTGGGTTTGCCATCGCCATGACTGTTTCATCGGGGTCTGCCGGGCAGAGAGGGGAGAGCTCCGCCTCCGGTATTTGGGACCAAAGAGAGCATACCTTGAAGATTATTTCTTTGATAGGAGAAGAGCATCTTAAGTTAGTGAGAAAAGACTGTGGCTGGGGGGAGAAATTAGTGTTAATGATACATTCCCAGGACGAGGGCATCACGGATCGTGTCGATGGATTCTTGAATGTGTACATGTATCCTTTCACACTGGGCCCCGTTGATAGGATTGTGCTTGACTTCTGTTTAAAGTATCGAGTTACCTTGGCGCAGATCCACCCGTCATTTTGGCGAATAGTGCTGATGATGAGATTTTTTGCGGAGAAGGCGGGTCTTGAATTCACGCTCAGTCATCTTATTAGGCTGTATCGGCCCTTTCACCACCGAGGTTTGCTAACCTTGCGATGCCGATCGACCATGCCCTTTGTTGTTGATGATGAGGAAGAAGGAGATCGGGAATGGATGAGTCGATTCATCCGAGTTCGGACCGCTGACGTTATCCCCGTGGAGTTTATGCCATTCCCTGAGGAATGGAATCATGCACGTAAGTGGTACATTCCGTGCCTTCTCAGTTTTGTTTATGGCGGAAGCTAGTTTCGTAACCGTGTCTTCTTTTCTTTTTGTGCAGCGGTTTCATGGGCACCGGGCAATGTTCCAGATCTGCCGGGTTGGGTTCGGAAGTTGGTGACCCACTCGACTCGTGATGAGCGCAAGTGGCGAGCTTTGTCCCGGGGCAGATGGGAAGCATAACATCACGGTGTGTGTTGTGTTATATTTTCCTTTCCCTTCCTTTATTCGGGCAGGCATTTTCCCTTTCCGCGTATTAATCTTGCCATTGTAGGCATCGGAGAGCCTTCCGAAGCGAGGCCGCGCTCCTTTGGAGAGGGGGAAGGGTTGCTATCTTCCGGGCTAAAGAATGATAACAATAAGCGAGAGATGCCTTTGCATGGCGATGATGTTTAAAGTGAGATGAACTTGGACCGAGGGCCCGGAGTGGAAGTGTCGATTGAGCTGACTGCGCCCGTGGTTTCTGGTTTTGGGAAGGCGATTTCTCCACTGCTGCCGTCCTCTTTTTCCGGCGGAGATACTTCGAGGAGTGCTCGAAACCCAGGGTCAAATGTGCCGGCGACCGTGCCTCGATTAGGGTCGACGTATTAGGAGCCGAGGAAGCCTGGCTAGCAGATGTTTGCTCGACCTTCGAGGAAGTGCAACGGCTACACTATGCGGTGAGTTTTGGCACAAGTTTTCCGAGTTTCATGCCCTCCCTTTCTTATTGTATTTTCTTTTTTGCAGGCTTTTGATAAGCTTAAGTCCGAGCTGCTTCGCCGGGAGGCCAGACTTTGGAAAGCTTTGGACGAGGAGAAATCACTTAGGTGCCTTTGCGAAGAAAAGGAAAACGAGCTGGCATGTTTACAGTATGAGGCGAGTCGAAGCTTGAGTTACGAGAGCCTATTTGAAGGAGCAGGTAGTTTTTGTTCTGACTGAGCGTGTGTTTTTTCTTCTAGCTCCTGAGGCTAGTGTTTTGTTTATTTTAGTTGCAGAAAAAGCGGAGGACCTGGAGCACCTTCGAAACGAAGTTGACCGAACCAAGCGCGAATATGATGAGTTGAAGGCTCAGGCGGGCACTCAGGCTTTAGCGGGGGAGGGTGTTCTGGGCAAAGTCTCCGCCCTTGAGGCTAAAATTCGCTTAGCTTGTGACAATGCTTTGGTTCAAACACATGTGATCACGAAGCTCGAGCCCGAGCTTTCGAAGGTCAGGGCTGAGATCGTTGATGCCCGGGCTGATGCTACGATGAGCCGAACTAAGGCTGACCAGGAGATGGCGGTCTATTTGAAGGATGCTGCCTATGCTCAAGCTGAGCTGCGAAAGGCCCTCGATCGTGAAGGCGGGATCAAGGAGTATGCTCGTTGCAAGTCTCGAAGAAAGACTCTCGAGGAGATCCGTGCTAGGGGTTTTGTCCTCTCGAAAAAGTTGGTGCGAGCGAGCTCGGTTACTTCTATCTGGCACTGACGATAGCGAAGATGAGGCCGATGGTCCATAGCCCTAAGAAGGGGGGGGAGTAGATTCTGCCATCGGTATGTAGCGTTTTCAAAACATGTTTTGTAAATGGAGATTGCGTTTTTTCTTATATATGTATAAAGAAAATCTTGTGGCTTTACTTCTTCTGTATTCCCCTCTGTCTCAAATTTGGTTGAGCGAACTGGTCTTTTTAGTCAATAGGAATCCTTGGATTCGTGATATGGCCCTGAGGCTCATTGGGCTGGTCCGTAGGTTTTTATGTACTCGGCCGGTGCGAGCCTTTAGTATAAGCTGGCGTTCGAGCTCTTATGCTCTTTAAACATCTTTTAATCAACTGTTTTGGGTTTAGCCTCCGAGATGGGTCTCGACTCGAGCTCATTTGACCCTCAAGTTTTTGTATTTGCATGGGCTGGCGATAATGACTCTTATGCCTCGGGTCGAAGTGACCTTTTAGTGTAAGCTGGCAATGATGGCTCTTACGCTTTTTGCCCTGGGGCATTTTCAGTTAACTTTTTTGGATTCAGTCTCAGAATCAGGTTTCGACTCGAGCTCATTCAACCCTCAAGTTTTGTATTTGTGTGGGCTGGTGACAATGGCTATTACGCCTTGGGTCAAAGCGACCTTTCATGTGGGCTAGCGACAATGGCTCTTACGCCTTGGGTCAAAGCGACATTTTATGTGGGCTGGCGACAATGGCTCTTACGCCTTAGGTCGAAGCGACCTTTTTATTGGCTTTATTTTTCCCTAGTTAAGGTCATTTTGAAATAATTTTTTCCTGGCTCTTCCACGGTTTGGGAAGAACCTCGATTACGAGTCGTATTGCGGCGATGATCGAGCACCTCGGGAGGTTTGGCTCGGGGGCTGAGTATCTCGAAGCCTGTGAGCTGACATGGTCGAAGCTCTTTTGCCTATGTCGAAGGTAGCCTGTTTAACCGGTTCTTTTCAAAGTAGATTCGAAGTAATTGAAGGCCTGTGATTTTGTAGCGACGGTCGGGCGTCCTCGAGTCACGTTAGTTTGGCTGGTACAACCTTATGACCGTAGTCATTTGTGTTTGGTCGGAGCCATTTTTGATCCCGAATGAAGTAGTTTAGGCGTCTATATCGAAGGTATGCCTTTTAGGGGTCTTACAAGCTCGATATATAGCCTTAACTTTGAGATCGGGTTTATGCCTTTAGTAAGGTCTTACAAAATTTTCATGCCTTCGAGGTCTTACAGTTTTTAGATATTTGGTACTAGTATGGTTCACGCTTTACTTGAGGTCTTACAGATATTATCACTTGGTACAAGTGTAGTTCATGCCTTGCTTGAGGTCTTACAGTTACTGTTGCTGCCTTATATAGGTCTTACGAGACCGAGTCTGCTCGCTCAGGGTCTTATGGCCTTGGATTTCTTAATGAATAGTGATTGGCGACAGTCCCCGAGTCGTCGAGGGTCTTTTCGGCTCAGGAGCCATTGCGATAGAGATGACGATTTGACGGCAATCCCCGAGCTTATCGAGGATTCCTTGGCTCGGGAGCCACTACTTGCAAACTTGGTGCTGCCTCATTCGAGGGCCTATGATTCCGGAGTCTCCGGCCCGGAGTTCATGTGGCTTTGAGTTTTCGATGCCAGTCCCCGAGTGTTCGGGGTATTTCCGACCTTAGAGATGTTTTGTGATTTTCATGCTGCCTCGTTGATGGCTTATGAGTTTGGGAGTCCCGACCCGGAGGTCGTTCAGGTGTTGGATTGTTGACGCCAGTCCCCAGTGTTTGGGACGTTTCTGGCAGAGGAGCCATTTTTGCAAAGAATACCGAGTTTCTCTTGACGCGTGAAATGCTTTGATGTAAAGTATTCTTCAATCACTTGGTACAAGTATACATGCCTTTGCTGTTAGGAGCTTGGTTGTTCTATGCAGACACGGTTCGTTTGACCGTTTGGTCCGGTACATTATTTTCCTATCGGAACCCTGTTCGGCATGTCATAGCTTCTCCGAGAAGGTGATCTTCCAGGGGGATGCCCCCCAGTATTCGAGGTTGATTGCAAAAGAAGCCTTGAATACTTGTTGAGTTTTCTTTAGGTAGCATATAGGTGTTGCCTCGTTAAAAATCTTGCCGGTAAAACCCTTTTTGGGATGAAAACGCAGTCGAAGGAAAAGAGTGTAACGCATGCTTTTGAAACCTAAGGCCTTCGAGTTGGAGAGCGCTTCAGCCGTTTTGATCGAATACCTGCACTTAGGTCCACGTAGAATATAACTGAAAAAGAAGAGAGACGGTCATACCTTAGTGTGGAATGCGCCAGCGATGTTTCGAGGTCTGATATGTCTTAGTCGAAATGCGCCTAGGACGCGGTACGGTCCTCTGCTTTGTTTAATCGGGCTTAATCGAAGATGTAGTTTAGCTACACTTTGGCTCCTTTGTGAGTGGAGGTATTGGTGCCGGTGCCACATCGTGCACCGCGAACATTTCCCTCGCCGCATGCTGTTCCCCGTAGACGGTTTTCATCCCATCCTTTGTCGGGAATTTCATCATTTGGTGGAGGGTGGATGGTACTGCTCTCATGCAGTGTATCCACGGCCTCCCGAACAAGGCGTTGTACCTCATGTCTCCTTCAATTACATGGAATTTGACATTTTGGGTTATGCCGGCCACGTTGACTGGGAGGGTGATTTCTCCTTTCGTTGTTTCACTCGCCATGTTGAATCCATTAAGGACTCGAGTGGCGGGCATGAATTGGTCAAGCAGTCCGAGCTGCTTTATTACCCTCGATTTGATAATGTTGGCCAAGCTACCTGGATCCACGAGTACACGTTTTATTTGAAATTTATTTATGAGGAACGAGATTACCAGTGCGTCATTGTGAGGTTGAGACAAGGTCTCAGTGTCCTCTTCACTGAATGTGAGGGCGTCTTCGGGTATGCACCCCCGGGTTCGCTTTTCTCTGGTGATGGATATTTTCGTTTTTCTCATCACGGGTCCTGTGGAGCATCGATGCCTCCCAAGATCATGTGGATAACATGTTGCGGCTCATTCGTTTCGATCTTCTTGGTCGCCTCTCTTTCCCGAAACTAATTTTTGGCCCGATCACTTAAGAATTCTGGGAGGTGACCTTTATTGAGTAGTCTGGCTACTCCATCTCGGAGCTGGTGGCAGTCCTCGAGCCTGTGGCCAAGTGTGTTGTGAAACGCACACATTGAGTTATGATTCCTTTGAGAAGGATCTGATTGCACAGGCCTTGGCCACTTGGCTTCTCTGATTTTGCTGATGGCGAACACGATGTCTGATACATCGACGTTGAAGTTGTATTCTGACAGGTGAGGTGCCTCTTTTGGCCCTGTGTGCATATCAAACCTGGTTCTGTTGACGATTCCCCGAGAATTCTATCCTCAGTCAATCCTTCTATCGTTGCGGGGTACATTGCGCCACGGGGCGTTCCTCCTATCTTTGATGTATGGCTGATATCTTTCTTTGTTTGGCTTCGGCTCCTTTGTCAGGAGTCTGCTTGGGTATACTGAGCCTGATGGGGCCCCCGGCTGGCCATCCTCGACCTTGATTTTTGACTGGTATCGATTGTGCACATCCGACCAAGTCACGGCCGGGTACTCGATCAGGTTCTGCTTTAGTTGCTTCGAAGCCACCGAGCATCATTCGTTCAGACCTTGAGTGAAGGCCTGTACCGCCCAGTTATCAGAGACCGGTGGCAGTTCCATTCGTTCCATTTGGAAGCGAGATACGAACTGTCGCAGAATCTCATTCTCTCTCTGTTTAATCTTGAAGACATCAGATTTCCTTGTTGCTACTTTGATGGCACCAGCATGTGCCTTGATGAAAGAATCCGCTAACATGGCAAATGAATCTATCGAGTTTGGGGCCAGGTTGTGATACCACATCATTTCCCCTTTAGAGAGCGTTTCCCTAAACTTTTTCAGCAGGACGGACTCGATCTCATCGTCCCTCAGGTCGTTGCCCTTTACTGCACAAGTGTAGGCGATGACGTGCTCGTTGGGGTCTGACGTTCCGTTATACTTTGGGAGGTCGGGCATCCTGAATTCCTTTGGAATGGGTTTCGGGGCCGCTTCCTGTGGGAACGACTTCTGAACGAACTTCTTTGAGTCCACACCTTTCAAGATCGGGGGCGCTCCTGAAATTTGGTCGACCCTGGAGTTGTAAGTCTCGACCTTCTTATTGTTGGCTTCTATCATTTTCTCGCCCGATTCGATCCTTCTGGTGAGGTCCTCGAGCATCTTTACAATGACGGGATCGGTCATCGACCCATTATTACTCGACCTCTCCAGTACCTGTTCGGCCGGGGGAGTTGTCTCCGGTGCTATTGTGCTAGGAGTTTTCTGGTGGCTTTGCAGCTGAGCAATAGCCAACTGTTGTGCCTACAACATTTCAAAAATAACATTAAGGCTAACCTCCCGTTCTTCCCGGGCTGGGGTTTTCTGGGCTTCTTGTTGGTCGCCTTGGTGTATGCTCCTGTTAGTGTGGGAGCTTATTTCGACGTGTTGAGCATCGCGCGAGATTTCGTCTACCGGAATTGGTCCTGGTGCGTTTTCAAGGTTTTGTGGTGGCTCACCAACACCTGGAACGGCCATACCATTCTCTCCGTGGTTCTCAAGGTTATTGTTTACTAAATCATACATTCCGACCTGAAATCAAAGATCTTTGGATAAGAAAAAGCGTGAAAGATAACTTGCGTTGTGTAATGGAACCAGCAAGAAAATAATCACTATTATTTTTAGCCCCATGGTGGGCGCCAAACTGTTTACCGTGATAATTGTAATTACAATTTAATTTGATTATGAGACTCTAAAAATACGTGATCTATTTTTATGCCGGTTGTTAAGCAGCTGATGCTACGTTTGTGAGATTTTGAAGCGAAATAGGAGTTAAGGATGAAATGATAATCAAACCGATAGGTAGACAATCGGGGGCCTCGAGCTTGTCGATCCGGGGCCTCGAGGTCGATTCCGGGGCTCGACTGTAAGCTATCGAAGGTAGTTGAGGTATGACTAACAGTTATGATAAAATCATAGAAGGCTCTTTATGGCCAATGATAAGCGATAAATGATGAACAATCATGAAGATAATAAATGAGAGCAATAATATCAAGAAAAATATATAAGAAAGCAGAGAGAATGTTGTTTTATATTTCTTATGGAGCAGCTGAAGCAACATATCCCATACAAAATGACCAGGACTCCCTTTATATAGGGAGGAAATCCCCACATAGTACAAAATACATTAATTACATAGATATGGGGATGGGATGGCTGAATGGCGCCCTGATTTGGGTTTAGAGTAGCCCGCTAGACTGTGCCAGTCCTAGTCGTGTACCTTGGGAACTCCCCATATCTACCATTACCGTGATCATTACTATACTGAGGTCGAGCGTCAATGTCCCTCGAGGGAGGGTACTTGGCCATGACCTCGAGCCTTCGAGGTGATGTTCCGAAGTGTCTTAATGGCGAGGAATTGGACGATTTCACCGTATACATATGCATCTATTGGACGCGAACAGAAGTTTGGCCAATACTATTTACAAGACAAGATAAGACTGATTCCTAAGTTACTTGTAAATGCATGATGGATTGTGAGATGCCTTGCAAGTAAATTACCGACACGTATGTCGCCGGCATATGATGATCACCTATTTCGACTAGGCATGATTTGTGACCTCTCACATGTCCATTTAACTGACACTATTAGTAGTTTGTTCAGTCTGCACGTCTACTCATACTAACGAACTAACCAACTCACCAACTCACCACCTCTCTTTCATCAGTCAGAATTAGGAAGAAGACCGCACACTAAACTAACGTGTGTGTATACTGTATGGACACACACACTAAATAAAAAATAGTAATGGATGCGAGCACGTCTATATCAGCCTAGTACATTTTCTCCTGCTAAGGAGTCCGAAACTTAATTAATGATTTTTTAGATATAAAGTATATTTTTAATATTTTAAAAAAAAGTCATAAAAATGAGTATTTCGCAGTATCATACTGCGAATTAGATTTAACGGAAATTTTGCCGTTAAAACAATTTGCAGTATAATACTGCGAAGTATTTTTTTATTATTTTTTTAACAAAAACACAGCGTTTAATGTAATAGTTGGGCCCGACCTTATTTAATTAAGGAAATTCGCATTACTATACTGCGAACTGCCTTAATTAAATAAGGCTCTTCTTCTTCCATCTTCCCCGACATTCCAGCCCCCCTCCATTAAAAAACAAACTCAAGAGCTTTCTGGTCCCCCACCCCCCGTTTTATTTTAAAAAAAAAAAAATTGGGCCCACCCATCCCATAAAGAGCAAGGCGTGTAGGTCCCACATACAAAAAAAGCTTTGGATATCGTGTTTCGGGTGCAAAAATTCAATTTCAACAATATTCAAAAAATTTACATCGAGGTATTTCAATTTAGTTTATGCTGAAACTCGTATAGTCATGCATATTAGTATTGTTTAGTATGTTTCCATGTGAATTTATGTTATGTTTGTGTTTAATTTTGTATCTTTTATATACCCGGATTGATTTATTTGATACCCGAATTTATGTTATGTTTGTGACCAAAAATGCTACCGGATTGTTTGTGTTATATTTGATTTATATACCCGAATTTATGTTATGTTTGTGACCAAAAATGCTTAAAATTGATAAATAATTTGTATTATTATATAATTTGTATTAAAATTTGATAAATAATTTGTATTGTTAAATAATATTATTTATTTTGTTTATTTGTATTATGTTCATATTGTAGAGCCTTATAGCGTAGTAAAATATAGTATCTTTTAGAGAAGTAAAATATAGAGCCTTTTAGCGTAGTAAAATGTAGAGCCTTTTAGCGTAGAGTCTCAGTAGCTAACAAAATTCTAAAAATATTAAAATTGAGACGCATAATAATTAAGGATTATTCGGTGGTACCGGGCCTCAAAAATCAAGCCTGGAACCCATAAATAACTATTATCTGCAATTCAAAAATTTATAATTTAATTTATTAAGTTAACAAAATTCTAAAAATATTGAAATTGAGACGCATAATAACTAAAGATTATTCGGTGTACCGGGCCTAAAAAATCAAGCCTGGAACCCATACATAACTATTATCTCCAATTCAAAAATTTATAATTTAATTCATTAAGTTAACAAAATTCTAAAAATATTGAAATTGAGACGCATAATAATTAAGGATTATTCGGTGGTACCGGGCCTCAAAAATCAAGCCTGGAACCCATACATAACTATTATCTCCAATTCAAAAATCATACTTAATTATTTAATTTATTACACTAACACAAACAAGTAATTTTGTTTAAATTATAGTAGACCACATGGCATTTCCCCCGCCTGCGCATCCTGGACCTGCCGAGGATCAGCTACTAGTGCTGCAGGGCGACCATAGGTCCTCCTATGTTTGGGAGGGACAACTATCGATGCAGGCTCTCCGCCCCAGGAGGCCTGATAATTTGTGGGAGTTTATTGCCGAGCATCCTTTCCATGAGCGCGTAGTAGAGAGCCTCCAGACTACGGGATTATATACCATTTTTGAGCTTGGACGGATGCAGCTTGATTGGTCGCTCATCACGGCCTTGGTAGAGCGGTGGCGACCGGAGACGCATACATTTCACTTGCCCACTGGAGAGGCCACCATCACGCTGCAGGATGTCCAGGTTTTATACTGACTGTGCGTAGAGGGACGCGCTTTCGCACTGCCCCACCACTGGAGAGGGATGACTCGTGCACAGTTGGCGGACATGATGGGGCAGTTGACTGGTTCTAGACCTCAGGGTGACCGGGGTGGCAGTCGCGTGGCTTTGTCATTCATTAGAGATGAGATGGCGGATTTGCACCCAGATATTACCCACGAGACGGACCATCTTTTGATTCAGAGTTACACTCGGTTGGCGTTGCTCCTGCTTTTCGGTTGTGTCTTGTTTCTGGGCACAAATGGCAAAAGCTAGTGGAAATATTTGTCCGTTGGCATCTACTGCAACTGCAATTAAAAGCTTAATATCATACTTTTCATAGACATGAGTACCGTCTATGGAAATTACAGGACGACAATGCACAAAACCATCAATTGCTGGTTTAAATGACCAAAATACATAGTTGAAAATATATTCAGGTCTGTCCGGACTCCGCTCACGCCTTCATTCAACAACAGTCCCGGGGTTAAAGTGCTGCGGTGCAGCCATGTACCTGGGCAAATTTGAAAAAGACTTATCCCAGTCGCCATAAATAAGTTCAAAGGTACGTTTGCGACCGAGATATGCCTTTCTTTTGGTTATAGTACAACCATACTCCTGGTGGACGGCTGTAATACACTCTTTAATATTGAACCTAATGGACACTTCCAAAAATGGAATCAAGACAAGGGAAATCAAGTCCACATCCAAGTTGAAGTGATTCTCATTGAATGTGTCCATTTCACATCTGTGCTCGCTAATAAATTTACCCACTTTCCACAAACCTGATTTCTTCTTTGTGGCACGCAACATCCAATGACAACCCATAAACCACCTACGGCATACAACCTTGTATTTCTCCGTAGTTGACTCACTTACCGTCATCTCACGACACTCTCTTATAATGTAGATTTTTACAGCCCTAATTAGGCGAGCTTTATCAGGGAAATACATGCCCTTTGTAAGAACAGCTGGTCTAGATTCATCCCACATCACTGACCGTAATTCATCATCATCCCTTGTGAGGGCATCGACGTTAGGCATGCTTGGCAAATTATCAAGGTAGGGAATATTTCGCTCATGAAATGGCACGTGGGACTCATACACTCTTGGTCTAGCGGGAGGTGGAGGAACATGCTCCCTGGTCAGCTCAGGTTCAACATTCACTTCCTTCTCCTCATCATCCCCCTCATCATGGAAGGGTGTGTCATCCCCAGACTCATCCGCATTGTTGTCATAATCACTATCATCCTCCTGACTCTGCGCATCTGCCAAATCACGAGTAAAAACATCGTCTATGGGCAACTGTGTGAGGCCAGGAGCTTCAAGAAGCTCGTTTTCACTGCACAAAAAGAACAAATACATAAGTTACCCAATACTCAGGAAAAATACTTTAGATATCGCTATATCACTTTACTTACAAATCGTATTGTCTTGACGTTTCATGATGGATATTTTCATGTTGGTGATAACTACCAGATGGACCACCGTGGTCCATTACTCCAGACCTGCCCATATTCCAACTAGGGGCGGGGTCATAACTTGTAAAATTCAAATCCGGACGATACCCCCTATAAAAAATATGAGTGTTAATACAAATCCAATTAAAACATGAAAAAAAAATCGCTAAAACATAGTAAAATTGAAGTTTACCAGTCGTCTTGTTGATTATATAAAGTAGAAACATTATTTTGTGGCTGCTCATTCGCCTGTGGTGACAAGTTTAAATCAAGGCAAGCTCTTTCATCTACAATCTGTCCGGCAAAAGCTGCTCCAGAATAACCACCCGATGACTGGGGGTTATCCCTTCTATGCACGCCCTCATTACTAGGAAGGTCCTCCACCTTCACGTACATTTCCAATAATTTTATTACAATAAATTCCCTGTATTCATCCGGAATCCGCAAAAAATCTCTAAGAGTTTCATCATCCTCGATGTCAAACTCAGAATAATAAGCAAACCCCTGCGGAGTCACTAAATAAGGAAATCTACCGGTTACTTTAAGGCTAACTGAATGCCTCCGCTCACTCATTTTTTTACGTAACAACGATACCAATGTATCGTACTCCATATTAAGAGGCAATTTAACATGACACTGTGGAGGTGAGCTATACCTCACAGAGTTATTCTCCACCACAACCTTACCCCCCAATACAGTGAAACCCTTATTTTTGGCACTTCAGACATTGTAAAAAATTGATTGATAAGGAGAAGAGAGAATAATGAACGTATGTTTGAAGTTTAAGTGTTGAATGAATTTTTATAAAATTGAAGCGTCTATAAATAAGGCAAGTCCGAGCTTGGGATGTACAATTTTTCAAAGTAATTCACAGTATTATACTGCATTTTACGTATTTGAATTATTGTTATGTCAATTAATTATTGGTGGGGCCTAAATTTAGTCTAATTCGCAGTATTATACTGCGAATTAGCCAAATTCGCGGTATAATACTGCGAAATGCTATTTGAAAAATGAGCTGGGCCCATCTCAAGCAATTCGCAGAATTATACTGCGAATTGCATAAAAAAAATTATTTTTTTAATATTTCGCAGTATTATACAGCGAATTGCTTTAACGGCAAAAATTCCGTTAACCCTATTCGCAGTATAAAACTGCGAAGTACTCATTAATATAACTTTTTTTAAAAGCATTAAAAAAGTGTTTTTTGTACAAAAATTATTAATTAAGTTTCGAACTCTCCTGCTAAGTGCTAATCAGTTTCACACAAACACTATAGGCTATAGCGCACCTATCACTATGAACGGCGAGCATCTCCGACAACCATAATTCATTCAATCCCCTCTTACACATGTAAAGCACCTTTAGGTCTTGGCGGTGGAATCAATGTAAGGTGTGGTACACGTAACAGTTGTAATACAGCACGTATCTTAGTTTGGTCTGTTGAGTTATACGTATTTAATAATTCTTACAGGATAATATCTCATTGGTCAAAAGTCATAGAGAAGTTTATTGATATAACTAAAGATAATTTTTCACATGAAAGATTGTGAGACACAAAAGAACTTGCACAAACCGGCCCTCTTTCTAATCCTAAGAAACAACACCTTTTCGAGCTAGTACATTATTTAACTGAAAGCAAAACAACGAATTAAAGGGAGAGAAACGGGGCTTCAAATATTTCACACCATTATTTAAGAACCCGTTTGGCCAAAGATTTTGCCAAAATAAATTTAGGTTTTATTTTGCAAATACGTGTTTTGCCATAGGTTTTGCCTACATTTTGGCAAAATTCCAAATCCTAAATTCCAAAACCCAAAACCAGCTCAATAGATGGTTTTACGCCAAAATATCACTATTACATTTTTTAAAAATTACTCCAAACTTTTGTATTTTATAAAAAATCCCACCATTTATTATTTTGTAACAATGTTGCTTCGTCTTCTCGGTCATCTGATAGTGTATCATGTAGTTCATTATAAGAATGATAATTTTGTATCAAATTTATTTATGTTCGGGACTATGGTTTGCAATAATATAATGAATGTTATTGATAATGGTATCAGTGGGTATTTGTTATAGTTTTTAGAACTTGTGTGTATAAGTCATGTTTCATGTTTTACCAAAACAAATTTGGAAAATACGTTTTGAAAATTGATGTCCAAACACATTTTCATCTTCAAACCAAACTTCACCCAAATCAGATTTTTCAAAACAAATTTGGAAATCTATGGCCAAACGCTAGCTAAGTAACTCAATAAAACTTGATCACACCCAACTTTAACTTTAAATGGGATAAATAGTCGCTGTGAATGTAACATAGCTTATTAGTCCAGGATCAAATTGTTTGACCAAAAATCAGACTCTTGGTTCAAATAATTAAATTTATGTGATTATGGGTTAAACCTAGTTAACAATAATTTTTCTAGATGCAACTTCCGAAAGAGCGATAAATATCAACAAATCTGATAAAGCGACGATAATAGTATGCAATAACTATTTTAAAAAGCATGAACAATAACGCAATGTTTAATAGCAAGGAAAAATAATAAATGGCATTAAGTAAATATGAGGAATGATTAACCCAATAAAGTGGGAACTAAATGGTTCTTCCTTCTAACAATGATGAGTGACAGACAGACCCGTGAATGTTCGAACTATTCTCGGATCTGATGGTGGTTTATGGAATAATATCAACAAGAATCTTAATGAAAAGGTGATGTTTGTATCTTAGTAAGAGAGAGAATCTTTTATCACAGTGTGTTCTTACAAAAAAAAGTATCACATGCCTCATATCCTTGTCTTTCTTTCTCTTTATACGAGACATTATCCTAGTAAGCCCTAAATAGTACAAGTACAGAGAATATCCACTAGAATATTCTCTTTAAAATCCTATTTTGAAAACTAGTTGTTACAGCTTCATTAACGGTGCTCGACCACGACCATTATTAACATCTCAACCACAGCTCTCGTCGACTCCTCGACTATGAGCCTCGCTGCTTTTTGGTCTACTTTGACTAACGATGGCTCGGGAATTATTTCTTTAGCATTATCTTGTTCTTACATATTCTAGGGAAGATTTTGGCCCATACAGTTAGTCCCTCCGCTTATTGAGGTCGGCCTCAGGCGGGCTTGATGAGCGTATTCTGACCGGGTTCTGATTATTAGGGTGAGCTGGCAACCTGGCCCTTTGTGAGCCGCAAATTTTGGAGTTGTGGTTTCCGTGAATCAAGGTGACATTTTCAAATGCGTTTCTTCGTTTCGAGTGCATCTGTTGATTGAACCTGTCGCTTCGCTTACGGTGCCAGGTAATGATGAGCCAATTTCTCGATTATGATGTCTGAATTCCTATAAATTGGGGTGTGTGGGTATAATTTCAAACTTCAAAAAATTATTGCATCGAAACCCTATATCTCCTTCTCCTTCCATTGTTGTGCACCTTTTCCCTCTGTTCTAGCATTCCTTATCATTTTTAATCCTCCGTTGTTTGATTCCATCCTCTCTTTAGTTAAAAATATGTCTAACGTACCTTCTAGGCCTATTGAGGGATGTGACCCGATCCCTCTATCGATGATTATTCCTTCTCATGCGGAGAGTGTTCCCGCTATCATTGAGGATTGAAGCTTCCCGAAGGTGGAGGAAATAATTCCTCGTATTTCTGATGTCAGGTCTGATTTCACGAAGGCGCATCCAACCGATTCCGGAACCTTTAGGTCAGTGATGGAGGACGCTGATTTGTCGGAGCTTAGGGCTAAATACTACATTTCCGATAGCGTCGAGTTGGTCCCAATCGGGTTAGACGTGGTGCAGGTCCACCGTCATGGATACTGGGCTTTCTACGCCTACCCCTTTTCCGTCAGCTACACTATTCCTCTCATTCTGCTGGCGGAGGAGTTTTGCCGCTTCTACGGCATATTCCCCGCTCAGATCACGCCGTACGTCCACAAGCTCATAAGAATGCTTACCATGTTTGCAAAGTTAGTCGGGGTCAAGATCTCTCTTTGACATTTGACGCACCTATTAGCCCCGAGCTTCTATATGGGGACAATGCTAAGCCTTCGCCACCGAGGAGGTAAGTTCCTGGTGGTGAAGATGGACGACAAGGCTAACCGCCAGTTTGGGCTCGACATTTTCTTTGTTAGTTAAGGACGTGGTGGCCAACGTCAACGGCTTCCCTGAAGCTTGGAATAGCACTCGTAAGCTCCTAACCTCCTCGCGTGTGGGTACTTGGTTTATTTTGCTTAGTCGTGGATTCTAATCTCTCGCCTCCTCCTTTGGTCGAGGACATCCCTTGTTGGGTCATAGGCTCCTCCCTCACATTGCAGGGATTCGTGAGTGGACAAGCTTCTTCAAGAGGTTTGGGACGACTCATCCCTTGACTGTTAAGTTCATTTTGGCCTCTTAGATACTCCTCCATTGTGGTTTACTTTGGTTGACTTTCTTTTCCCTGTGTACTTCTCCAAATTTCAATTAGGGGGTCCTCGAAGAGGTCGAGAGCTTCTGTACCCATGTTCCGCAAGATAAAAGCTGCTGCTTCCTCGGCTCCCACCTCTTTTATGGACGTGAGTGGTTCTGCTCACTCTTCAATTTCGCCCGTTTCTGTTTCGGTATATGTTCCTTCCTTAGTTGCGAAGACTTTTGCCGCAGAGCCTTCGGCTTTTCCTTTGTACCATCTTGTAAATGAAGAAGAGGAGTCGTTGCCAGGTGACGGGGACTTGATGCCTCGAAAGAGGAGATCTGTTGATGTTAGCGACGGGGTGGCCCGGGTTGTGGACTTGATAGATAGTGATTTTATGTTGCGTGAGACGGCGACCATTGTCATCGAAGAGGTTGTCGGGCCAGTGTCTAAGATTTCGAGATCAACGGAGGTCGACGAGGGCATGTCTCTCTCTTCTGTGATGACGGAGGCCGAATGGCCATCCACTGGAACTTTTGATCGTTCATGGCATGAGGGACCGTCGTCTTCGCGGCTATCTGATGAAGCTTCTTTGCCAGCCGATGGGAGAGGCAAAGGCGTCACTGCAGAAGGCTATGAGACGGGTTCTGACGTGGACGCCAGTGACCTGAAGATGATGGAGGAAGGGTATACCTAGTTCGAGGTAAGGCTAGAGGGGTCTACGAGGACCATTGCAATCCCCTGGATCACGACCTGTTGAAGAATACGGAGAACGTAGTTCCTTCCCTCGGACCTCTTTGCTCCAAAATAGAGGGTGAGACCCTCCAAGAAATGGACAATGTAACCTTGTCGAGGAGCATCGCCGGTCTTGCTCTTAGCCTGAGTGTAGTTTTACGTCCTCTCTTCCTTGTATTTAGTGTTTTGCCTTTACTAGTAGGGACGTTTTCATATTTGCCTTCTTTCTTTTCGTGATTGAACACCATGATTTTGGAGATTAAAAGTGTATCAAGGGAGAAGAGGGGTAGGGAAATATTTCATAGGTTAAAAAACAAATATTTTGAGTACTGTAGCAAGTATCGGGAGTTTCGCAGGCGGTTCGGTGAGAGCGGCAATTTGTAGGCTCTTTGTGAGGAGAAGGATTTGATGAGCTGGTGAGAATCATCGAGAAGTGTAGCATCCTTGAGGGTACATTGAGGAACAGGGAAGAAGAGCTTGAGGTCAGTAGAGCCATAGAGGCCCAATGCGGTGATCTTCAAGCGCAAGTGGTTGAACTGCGTGGGAAGTTAGAGGAATGCCGATTCTAGATAGAGGTTCTTAATGGTGAGGTCGCCGAGAAAGTGGAAGAGCTAGAGAATACGGATACGGCACGGTCAGAGGCTTTGAATAAAGTGGAGTCCCTTGAAATGGTGATTTGGACTCTCCATTCTGACCGGGAGAATGATTCAGCGACAACCATGCTTAGCGAAGAACGGCTTGATGAAAGGATTGGGGAGTTGGAAAGAGAAATCTCTGTTCTCCAGGATCGAGTGGTTGACTTGGAGGCCGAGAAGGCCAATTACTAGCACAGTCGTCCTCTTCGCGTACTTCATATTTCCTTAACGTTCCTCGGGATTTATATGAGGAGTGTATCCATGCCGGGGCTAAGCTAGATATCATTCGAGATTTGCATACGGCGGGGTCCGTTTCTGATGAAGCCCTTGAAGGTGTTCGTGTGGAGGCCCGTGAAGCCTGACTTGCTTGTGGGTATGATCACTACACTTGAGGCTGGCGAAGGGGACGATCAAAGTGTGGATCGGCTCGAGGAGGCTGCATGGTATGATACTGCATACCTGAAGGGCGAAGGTGACGGCGACGAGGGCATTGGTGACCACGACGACGAGAAAGCAGGAGATCGTGACGTTGGTGATCAATAATCTTTTTCTTCCTCTTTTTTGTAAACTTGTGTATTTTTGGTGACTTCTTCGCTAGCCTTTATAAAAAATATTTTTAAGCATGAAACGCCAGACTTTCTCTACATCTGCTTCTTTTCTTATGGTTCGTTTTCTGTACTTGTATGTTTTTTGTTCCTGTTGCTCATTTATCGGAGAATGGCCGACGTCGTCGATTTGTTTGGTTGTGATCTTTCTTTAAATTATGGCCGAGGGACGATAGGTATTTATTCAAACGAGGTGGATCATAACTTTTTGTTTAATGTAGCGACCGAGTGCCGGATGTTAGTTCGATTGAGGTCGAATGCGACCTAAACTTAGTTATGACCGAAGGCCGGTAGGTGTTAGTTCAAGCAAGGTCAAACGTAACCTTTTTTTAGGTTACAGCCGAGGGTCGGTAGGTGTTAGTTTGAACAAGGTCGAACATAATCTAAATTTGGTTGTGGCTGAGGGCCGGTTGGTGTTAGTTTGAGCAAGGTCGAACATAACCTGAATTTAGTAATGGTCGAGGGCCGGCAGGTGTTTATTCGAGCGAGGTTCAACATAACCTAAATTTGCTTATGGCCGAGGGCCGGTAGGTGTTTGTTCGAGCGAGGTCGAACATAACCTGAATTTATTTATGGTCGAGGGCCAGTAGGTATTTGTTAAAACGAGGTCGAGCATAACCTGAATTTATTTATGGCCGAGGGCTAGTAGGTGTTTGTTCGAGCGAGGTCGAACATAACCTAAATTTACTTATGGCCGAGGGCCAGTAGGTGTTTTTTTGAGCGAGGTCGAACATAACCTGAATTAAGTAGACATGTGCTGGTAAGTGAAGTTTATTGCTTTGCCATTGTTGCATTTGCTACATACTCGGAAGTTGAAGTATTTGAGGTGACTGATATTCTAGTTGTTTGGTAGTAGCTTTCCTTCCATTGTTTCTAATTGGAATGACCCTTTATTTGCCTTTGCTGTGATTTTGTACTGACCGTCCCAATTTGTTCCCAGC
Source organism: Nicotiana attenuata (assembly GCF_001879085.1). Taxonomy (NCBI): domain Eukaryota; kingdom Viridiplantae; phylum Streptophyta; class Magnoliopsida; order Solanales; family Solanaceae; genus Nicotiana; species Nicotiana attenuata. The sequence continues at coordinate 184,835 of NW_017671183.1, forward strand.
TTGCCTTCCCTTGGGTCTTTGCTCGCTTGTGTTTTAGCTTTAAGTGCGTAGTCCTCGACTTTGAGCGGCCTGACCTTTGATTTCTTGTTATAATAGTGTTTACCGTGAAAATGGTAATAACAATTAGATTTGATTATGGTAGTCTAAAAATTTGTGATCTATTTTTATGCTGGTTGTTTAGCAGTAGATGCTATGTGAGAAACTTAGAAACTAGATAAGAGTTAGGAATAAGGTAATCACCAAACCGATAGGCTAACGATCGGGGCCTCGTGCTTGTCGATTTGGGGGCCTTGAGGTCGACTTTGATGCTCAGCTGGGAGCTATCCGAGGCAGTCTAGGAGTGACTAACAGTTATAATAAAATCAATGAAGGCTCTTTATGGCCAATGATAAGCAATAAATGATGAACAATTATGGAGATAATAAATGGAAGCAATAATATCAAGAGAATATGTCAGAGAGCAGCAACAATGTTCTTGTATATTTTGTGTGGAGCAACAGATGCAACGGGCGTTTCAAAAATGGCAAGGATCCCCTTTATATAGGAGGGTAATCCCAACGTAGTATAAAGTGCATTAATTACATTGATATGGAAATGGGACAGCTAAATGACGCCCTGATTTGGGTTCAGAATAGCCCACTAGACTTTGTCAGCCCTAGTCGCGTGCCTTGGGAAGTCCCCATTTCTACCATAGCCGCGCGTGACTTTGTCAGCCCTAGTCGCGTGACTTTGTCAGCCATTCCACGACCTATATCCTGGACTTTCTTTTGTCGAGCGAGATTACAACGCTTCGTTGTTGTTGTTGTTGTTGTTGTTGGCTCGGGACGACGAAGTAGGGGGCTGATTTCTCCTGGTTTGAGGAAATATTTGGACTCTACACCGCTGCTCACCTCCCCCAACTACCCGGTGTGGCACCTCAGTCCTTTTGCTCTCCTTGGAGTGTGGTGGTACTGTCTGCTCACCGCCGCATCCTACACCGGGATAACGTCTCAAGGAGTGGCTTGCTGGTGAAATCCATACTAACCAAATTTTTCACCCAGCCACTTCTTCACCCATTTCTGCTCCTCCCGCGTCAGTTTGCTCTCCTCCACCACTTTCCTCTTATTCATCTTCTCCATTGAAGATATTATTCTGGAGGACCGAGATGAGATTCCGGAGGAGGTGGCGGTCGAGGGTGTTGTTGCCGAGGATGCATGCCCAAGGAGATGATGCTCGAAGACGTTGCCGCTGGGGATGACCCTCAAGAATAGATTAGGCTTCTATATTTTACTATATATGTACCCCTTTGCTTCTTTGTTTCTGCGTAAGGACCCCTCGTGGGCTTTTATAATCATATGTAAGGACCCCTCGTGGACTTTCGTAATCATATGTAAGGACCCCTCCTGGGCTTTTGTAATCAAGTGTTTATGAATACAAAGATGTTTTCCCAATTTTGTCTTTTATGTTTGCTATGATCCATTTCATTTGCGCTTATGGAGACTCTAAATGCATGACTCTACCGGTCGGTGCCGATATCAAGCCCGGGTGTAAGTATGTTTTTCCGACCTTTGACTGACTAACACGGTTCCTTGGGGAACCCTTTGCCGTTCCGTGGACTGAGCCTCGGTTGGACTGATTAGGGTCGGGTCGTCGGAACCCTGACTTCGAGTTGAATGAGACTAGGGCTTCGAACCTTTAGACTTTCGAGAATTAGTCTTTAGGCCCTGCAATAATCTTCGAGGGGGAACTCGCTCAGGAGCTCGAGAATAGAGACCACCTTTAGACTTTCGAGAACAATCCTCGAGTGGGTATTTGCTCAGGCTCGGGCCATCTGGAAGCTTGTCTTGAACTTATCATAAATAGCCTTAAGGCATTGTAGATAGGACCCGGATGAGGGTTTACCCGAATTCGGATGGTACCCCGGGGCCAAGCCTATACGGATGGAGCTTAAATGCTTATTTCCTTGGATCCTAACTTCTTTTTGATGGAAGGTCCTCGAGGTCGGGTACCACCTCAAGGCCTGTAATGATGTCATTGGCTTCCTAGAACCCAACCTTTTTCTGATGGAGGTCCTTGAGGTCGGGTACCACCTCGGGACGTTCAATGATGTCATTGGCTTCTTAAAGCCTAACTTTTTTTGATGGAGGTCCTCGAGGTCGGGTACCACCTCGGGACTCGCGGTGATGCCGTTTGCTTCTTAGAGCCTAACTTCCCTTTGATGGAGGTCCTCGAGGTCGGGCACCACCTCGGGACATGCAGTGGTACGGGGATTTCCGTTCCCAAATCATTACATGGTGTCGCCTAATGTACGATATGGATGCAAAGCTATCGAGGCGATTTCGCCAGTGTAGCTTCCCAAAGTGACATCGGTTAGTGTTTTTGATCGGCTTTTGAGGCAGGCAGATCGTCGCCATTTTTTCCATATATATGTAGGGTTGTTTCTGATCTTTTGGAGATCCCACTCTTCTAAGTAGTTACCTTTCTTTTTCTGCGCTAAGCCTTTCATTACTTCAGCACTAACGTACTTGCACAGATTCCCGCTTTAGCTCTCTAATTTTGCCATAGCCATGACTGCTACATCGGGGTCTGTCCGATAGAGAGGGGAGAGCTCCGCCTCTGGCATTCAGAACCAACAAGAGTATACCTTGAAGATTACTTCTTTGATATGAGAAGAGCATATTCGGTTAGTGAGCAAAGACTGCGGACGGGGGGAGAAAGTGGTGTTACAGATATTTTCCCCGGATGAGGGCATCACGTATCGTGCCGATGGATATTTGAATGTGTACACGTATCCTTTCACACTGGGCCCCCTTGATAGGGTTGTGTTCAACTTCTGTTTAAAGTATCGAGTTACCATGTCGACGATCCACCCATCATTTTGGCGAATACTGTTGATGATGAGATTTTTTGCGGAGAAGGCGGGTCTTGAATTTATGCTCAGTCATCTTATTAGGCTGTACCAGCCCTTTCACCATCGAGTTCTACTAACCTTGTGATGCCAGTCGACCACACCCTTCATTGTCGATGACGAGGAAGAAGGAGATTGGGAGTGGATGAGTCGATTAGTCCGAGTCCGGACTGCTAACATTATCCCCGTGGAGCTTATGCCATTGCTTGAGAAATGGAATTATACACGTAAGTGGTACATTTTGTGCCTTCTTAGTTTTGTTTATGGGGAAAGCTGGTTTCGTAATCGTACCTTCTTTTCTTTTTCTGTAGCGGTTTCATAGGCGCCGGGCGACGTTCTTGATCTGCGGGATTGGGTCCGGAAGTTGGCAACCCACTCGACTTGTGATGAGCGCAAGTGGCGATCTTTGTCCTGGGGCAGATGGGAAGCAAAACATCATGGTGTGTGTTGTGCTATTTTTTCCTTTCCCTCCCTTCATTTGGAGAGGCATTTTTCTTTTCTGCTCATTAATCTTGCTGTTGCAGGCATCGGAGAGCCTTCCGGGGCGAAGCCGCGCTCCTTTGGAGCAGGGGAAGGGTTGCTAGCTTCCGAGCTAAAGAACGACAACAATAAGCGAGGGATGCCTTTACAGGGCGATGATGCTCAAAGCAAGGCGAAACGGGACCAGGGTTTCGGAGCGGAAGCATCGTCTAAGTCTGTTGCGCCCGTGGTTCCTGGTTTTGGAAAGGTAATTTCTCTGTTGCTGTCGCCTTCTTTTTTAGTCGACAGTATTTCAAGGAATACTAGAAACCCGGGGTCGCATACTCCGAGCGATCGTGCCTCGACCGGAGTCGATTCTTTTAGAGCTTAGGGAGCTAGGTTAACAGATGTGCGCTCAGCTTTCGAGGAAGCCCAACAACTTCACTTCGTGGTGAGTTTCAACATAGGCCTTTTGAGTTTCACGTCTTCCCTTCCTTATCGGGTTTTCCTTTGCAGGCCTTCGACAAGCTTAAGTCTGGGCTGCTTCGCCGTGAAGCCAGGCTGCGGAAAGCTCTGGATGAAGAGAGATACCTTAGGCTCCTTTGCAATGAAAAGGAAGTCGAGCTAGCACATTTCTGGTATGAGGTGAGTTGGAGCTTGAGTTATGAGAGTTACTTGAAGGAGCAGGTAGTTTTCTGTTCCAGGCGAGTGTGCTTTCCGCCTTCTAGCTTCTGGGATAACACTTCATTTATCTCAGTTGCAGAAAAAGATGGAGGCCCTGGAGTGCCTTAGGGATGATGCTGGCCGAGCCAAGCGTGAGCATGATGAGCTAAGAGTTCAGGCGGAGGTTCAGGCTTTAGAGGGGAAGAGTGCTCTGGCTAAAGTCCCCGCTTTTGAGGCTCAACTCCGCTTAGCTCGCGATAATGCTTTGGTTCAAACAGATGTGATTGCGAAGCTCGAGCCCGACCTTTCGGAGGTCAAGGATGAGATCGTTGATGCCCGGGCTGAAGCCATAATGAGCAAAACTAAGGCTGACCAGGAGATGGCAATCTATTTAAAGGACGCTACCGATTCTCCGGCACAGCTGAGAAGGATCCTCGACCGTGAAGAAAGGATCAAAGAATACGCTCGTTGCAAGTCTCGAAGAAAGACTCTCGAGGAGATCCGTACTAGAGGGTTTGTCCTCTCGGAAGAGTTGGCGCGAGCGAGGGCGGACGAGCGTGATGCTCGGTTACTTTTGGCCGAAACTGAAGAAAGCGAAAACAAGGCTTGCAGGTCGTAGCTCCCAGGGGGGGCGTAGGTTTTGCCATCTGTATATAGCATTTTCAAAGCATGTTTGTAGATGGAGATTGTGCTTTTTTGCATATGTGTATAAAAGAAAACCTTGCGGCTTTACTTCTTCTGTATCTATTTCTGTCTCGAATTTAGTTAGGTGAACTGATCTTTGAGCTGAGAGGAATCCTTAGATTCGTGGTACGGCCCTGGGGCACATTAGGCTGGTCCGTGGGCTCCCACGTGTTTGGTCGATGCAACCTCTTGGTATAAGCTGGCGACAACTGCTCTTACGCTTTTTCTCTTGGGCAAATTTAGTTAACTATTTTGGGTTTGGTCTCCGATTCGGGTTTCGACTCGAGCTCATTCGACCCTCAAGTTTTAAGTTCAAAGCTGGCCCTTAGGCTCTAACGCATTGGGTCGGTACGACCTTTTATGTGGGCTGGCGACAATGGCTCTTACGTTTTTGCTCTTAGGCATTCTAGTTAACTGTTTTGGGTTCAGTCTCCGAATCGGGCTACGATTCGAGCTCATTCGACCCTCAAGTTTTTGATTTGTGTGGGCTGGCGACAATTGATCTTAGGCCTTGGGTCGAGGCTACCTTTTATGTGGGTCGGCGACAATGGCTCTTACGCCTTGGCTCTTAGGCATTCTAGTTAACTATTTTGGGTTCAGTCTCCAAATAGTGCTGCGACTCGAGCTCATTCAACCCTCAAGTTTTTGATTTGTGTGAGCTGGCGACAATGGCTCTTACACCTTGGGTCGAAGCGACCTTTTATAGGCTTTGGTTTTCCCTCATTAAGGACTTTTGAAATAAATTTTTCCTGACTCTTCGACGGTTCGAGAAGAACCTCGATTACGAGTCATTATATGGCGATGATCGAGCACCTCGGGAGGTTTGGCTCGGAGGCTGAGTATCTCGAAGCCTGTGATTTGGAGCTGACATGGTCGAAGATCTTTTTCCTATGTCGAGGCTAGCCTGTTTAACTAGTTCTTTTCGAAGTAGATTCGAAGTAATTGAAGGCCTGTGATTTTGTAGCGACGGCCGGGCATCCCCGAGTCGCGTTAGTTTGGCTGGTACAGCCTTATGACCGTAGTCATTTGTGCTTGGATGGAGCCATTTTTTATCTCGAGTGAAGTAGTTTAGGCGTCTATATCGAGGGTATGCCTTTTAGGGGTCTTACAAGTTCGATATATAGCCTAAACTTTGAGATTAGGTTTATGTGTTTAGCAAGGTCTTACAAAATTTTCATGCCTTTGAGGTCTTACAGTTTTTAGATACTTGGTACAAGTTTGATTCATGCCTTTCTTGAGGCCGTACAGATATTGCGTCTTGGTACAAGTGTGGTTCATGCCTTTCTTGAGGTCTTACAGATGATGTTGTTGCCTTTCGTAGGTCTTGCCAGACCGAGCCTGCCCGCTCGGGGTCTTATGGCTTCGGGTTTTTTTAATGGATGGTGGTTGGCGACAGTCCCCGAGTCATCGAGGGTATCCTGGCTCGGGAGCCGATAGTTGTAAACTTGGTATTGCTTCATTGAGGGCTTAGGATTTTGGAGATTCCGACCCTGAGGCCGTGTGATTTTTGAGATTTTAATGCCAGTCCCCGAGTGTTCGGGACATTTTCGTCCTCGGAGACATTTTGTGATTTTCATGTTGCCTCGTTGAGGGCTTATGAGTTTGGAGTTCCGACCCGGAGGTCGTTCAGGTGTTGAATTGTTGACACCAGTCCCCGAGTGTTCGGGACATTTTCGACTGAGTAGTCATTTTTGCGAAAATGCTGAGTTTCTTTTGGAGCGTGAGATGCTTTGCTAAAAGGTATTCTTCGACTACTTGGTACAAGTATTCATGTTTTCACCATTTGCGGTCCGGCTATACGGACATGGTTCGTTCGATCGTTTAGCCCGGTACATCATTTTCCTATTGGGACCCCATTTGGCGTTTCTTGGTTTTTCCGAGTGGATGGCCTTCTGGGGGGATGCCCCCCCAGTGCTCGAGGTTTATTGCAAAAGAAGCCGTAAATACTTTCCGAGTCTTCCTTAGGTAGCATGTGGATGTTGCCTCATTAATAACCTTGCCGGTAAAACCCTTTTCGGGATAAAAAGTCGGCCGAAGGAAAAGAGTACAACGGATGCTTTAAAACCTTAAGGTCTTCGAGCTGGGTTAGCATTTCGACTGCTTCGATCGAGCGCCTGCAAAAGGGTTAGCGTGAAATTTAAAATGAAAAGGGAGAGGGTTGTAACTTAGTGTGGGATTCCACTCGCCATGTTGATTCCATTGAGGACTCGAGTGGCGGGCACGATTTGGTCAAGCAGTCCGAGCTGCTCTATTACCCTCGACCTGATAATGTTGGCCGAGCTACGTAGATCCACGGGTACAAATTTTATTTGAAATGTATTTACGAGGAAAGAGATTACCAATGCATCATTATGAGGTTGAGACAAGGTCTCAGTGTCCTCTTTGCTAAATGTGAGGGTATCCTCGGGTATGTACCCCCGGGTTCACTTTCTCTGGTGATGGGTATTTTTGTCCTTCTCATCACGGGTTCCTGTGGGGCATCGATGCCTCCCAAGATCATGTGGATGACATGTTGCGGCTCATTCGTTTTGTTCTTCTTGGCCACCTCTCTTTCGAAACTGATGGCCTGATCGCTTAGGAATTCTCGGCGTGACCTTTGTTGAGTAGTCTGGCTACTTCTTCTCGGAACTGGTGGCAAGCCTAGGTCTTGTGGCCGTGCTTGTTGTGAAATTCAGACACTAAGTTACGATTCCTTTGTGAAGGATCTGATTGTACAGGCCTGAGCCACCTGGCGTCTCTGATTTAACTGATGGAGAACACGATGTCTGATACATCAACATTGAAGTTGTATTCTAATAAGTGAGGTGCCTTTGTTGGCCCTGTGTTCTTATCAAACCCGACTCTATTGATGAGTCCCAGAGGATTCTGTCCTCGGTCTATCCTTCGATCGTTACGAGGTGGGTTGGAGTTTCTCCGGGTGTATGGCTGATATCTTTCTTTGTTTGGCTTTGGCTCCTTTGTAAGGAGCCTGTTGGGTATAGTGAGCCCGAGGGGGCTCCCAGCTGGTCATCTTCGACACTGATCTTCGACTAGTATTGGTTGTGAATGTCCGACCCGGTCACGGCCGGGTACTCGACTAGGTTCTGCTTCAGCTGTTTCGAAGCCATCGAGCTTCGTTCATTCAGACCTTGAGTGAAGGCCTGTACCGCCCAGTTCTTGGAGACTGGTGGTAGTTCCATTCGTTCCATCTGAAAGTGAGATACGAACTCTCGCAGCATCTCATTATCCCTCTACTTAATTTTGAAGACGTCGGACTTCCTTGTTACTACTTTGATGGCACCAACATGTGCCCTAATGAAAGAATCCGCAAACATGGCAAATGAATCTATCGAGTTTGGGGCCAGGTTGTGATACCACATCATTGCCCCTTTGGAGAGCATTTCCCCGAACATTTTCAGCGGGACGGACTCGATCTCGTCGTCCCTTAGGTCGTTGCCCTTTACTGCACAAGTGTAGGCGGTGACGTGCTCGTTGGGGTCCGACGTTCCGTTATACTTTGGGAGGTCGGGCATTCTGAACTTCTTTGGAATGGGTTTCGGGGCCGCTTCTTGTGAGAATGGTTTTTCCACGAACTTCTTTGAGTCCACACCTTTCAAGATTGGGGGCGCTCCGGGGATTTGGTCGACCCTGGAGTTGTAAGTCTTGACCTTCTTATCATTGGCTTCTATCATTTTCTCGCCCAATTCGATCCTTCTGGTGAGGTCCTCGAGCATCTTTACGATGGCGGAATCGGCTATCGACTCGTTATTGCTCGATCTCTCTGGTACCTGCTCGGCTGGGGGAGCCATCCCCGGTGCTACCATGCTAGCAGTTTTCTGGTGACTTTGCAGCTGAGCAATAGCCAGTTGTTGTGCCTGCAGCATTTCAAAAATAATGTGAAGGCTAACCGCTCGTTCTTTCCAGGCTGGGATTTTCTGTGCTTCTTGTTGGTCGCCTTGGTGTATGCTCCTATTAGTGTGGGAGCTTATTTTGACGTGTTGAGCATTGCGTGAGACTTCGTCCACTGGAATTGGTCCAGGTGCGTTCTCAAGGCTTCGTGGTGGCTCACCAACACCTGGAACAGCCACACCATTCTCTCCGTAGTTCTCAAGATTGTTGTTTGTTGAATTAGAAATTTCGACCGGAAATCAAAGATCTTTGGACAAGAAAGAGCGTAAAAGATAACTTGCGCTGTGTAATGAAACCAGCAAGAAAATAATCACTATTATTTTTAGCCCCACGGCGGGCGCCAAACTGTTTACCGTGAATATGGTAATAACAATTAGATTTGATTATGGGACACTACAATTTGTGATCTATTTTTATGCCGGTTGTATAGCAGTAGATGCTGTGTGAGAGACTTAGAAACGAGATAAGAGTTAGGAATAAGGTAATAACCAAATCGATAGGCTAACAATCGGGGCCTCGAGCTTGTCGATTCGGGGGCCTCGAAGTCGACTTCGATGCTCAGCTGGGATCTATCGGAGGCAGTTTAGGAGTGACTAACAGTTATAATAAAATCAACAAAGGCTCTTTATGGCCAATGATAAGCAATAAATGATGAACAATTATGGAGATAATAAATGGAAGCAATTATATCAAGAGAATATGTTAGAGAGCAGAGAGAATGTTCTTGTATATTTCGTGTGGAGCAACAGATGCAACAGGCGTTTCCAAAATGCCAAGGATCCCTTTTTTTTATAGGAGGGGAATCCCAATGTAGTACAAAGTGCATTAATTACATAGATATAGAGATGGGACAGCTAAATGACGCCCTGATTTGGGTTCAGAATAGCCCACTAGACTTTGTCAGTCTTAGTCGCGTGCCTTGGGAACTCCCCATTTCTACCATAGCCGTGGTTAGCATTGTCCCAAGGTCGAGCGTCGACGAACCTCGAGGGAGGAAACTCGACCATAGCCGTGTATCCTTGAGGCTTCGAGATGACCTTCTGAGGTGCCTCGATGATGAGGAATTGGACCCTCCGATTTTACCGTATACAAATAGTGTTCTGCTTGTTTTTTTGGGCGATCATTCTTATATAGGCCATATCTCTTCGTTCGTCAACCTTGCCGAGCTCTTGCCTTCTACTCTCGTCGTTGCTTGTACTGCTCTCATGGGAGTACCTTAGGCTAGGGTCTCCGACCTCGATTGGTATTACTGCCTCGGTCACATAGACCAAATAGTAGGGCGTCTCTCATGTGCTCGTCTTTGAAGTTGTTCGGTAAGCCCACGGTACTTCTAGTAGTATTTCTGGCCATAGTCATTTGGCATCTTTAAGCTTTTTCTTCATGATGTTCAGTATCAACTTGTTAGAGGACTCTGCTTGACCGTTGACAGCAGGGTGGTATAGTGTCGAGAGTATCCTTTTAATATGACATTTCTCCAAGAACTCAGCGGTTTTCTTTCTCGTTAACTAGGGCCCGTTATCGTATCTGATCTCTTTGGGAAGGTCAAACGGGCATATGATATTTCTCCATATAAAGGTGATTACTTCTTATTCCCGTATTTGGGCGAATGCTCCTGCTTCCACTCATTAAGAGAAATAGTCAGTTAAAACCAAAAGGAATCACACATTACCTCGCCCTACCAGGAGGGGGAGAACGATGTTCATTCCTTATTTGATGAACGAACAAGGTAAGGTAGCCTAATAGAGGTGTTCACTCGCCTGGTGAATTGTTGGGCATACTTTTTGCATTGCTTGCATATTTTCACAAAGTCTGCGAGCTCCTTTTTCATGGTGGGCCAGTAATACCCCGCCCGTATGAGGCATTTGACCAGTGTCTGATTGCTTGTGTGAGCTCCACAATTGCCTTCATGGACTTCTTCAAGGACGCGTTGAGTTTGGTTTGGGCCCAAGCATTTTCCTATAGGGGTACCGCAAGTTCTCTTATACAGGTCGTTGTGGAGGATATTTTATCTGGCCTCTTGCATTCTCAATGTTTTGGCCTCTTTTTTATCATCTGGGAGTATACCGTCCTGCAAGTATGTAATAATACCATTGTTCCAGTCCCAGGTTAAGTTTATGGTTCTTACCTCGACTTGGTCTAGCAATGAGTTGAGGAGGTAGACTACGTTCTTGTCTCCGGTAGTGATTTTTTGGTGGATGCTGCTAGTTTAGCAAGGTCCTCTGCCTCAGTGTTCTATATTCGTTGAATTTGGTCGATCTAACATTCGTCGAACTCGGGCAGCAGCCTGTAAATTTCAGTCTGTTATTTTTGCAATCTTTGTTCCTTGATTTGGAAAGCCCCTATGAATTTGTTGACTACGAGTTGGGAATCACAACGTAGTTACCCTTACTTGAGTGCTAGCCTCAAACTTGCTTACGGCCTCATACTCGGCCTCGTTATTAGTCATATCCAGGCACCTTATAGACTGGCAAATTACTTTTCCTGTTGAGACTTTGAGTACGAGTCCCAGTCCTGACCCCGACGCGTTGGATACGCCATTGATGTATAGAACCCAGAGGTCTTCTGTTTGGGGGGAAGTTTGGGCGGCTTCACTATCCACTTCGGGTATTATTTGGTTGCTGAAGTCTGCGAGCACTTGTGACTTTATCACAGTTCGCGGCGGGTATGTAGTATCGTGCTCACTCAACTCGATGGCCCATTTGGTTAGCCTTCCTGATACCTTGAGTTTATGCAAAATGCTTCTTAGGGGGAAGTCGTACGACGAAGATAGGGTGGCATTAGAAATACGATCTATGCTTTTGTGAAGCTACGACTAAGGCCAGGTCCAGTTTCTCGAGGTGAGGGTATCTCGTCTCGGCTTCATTTAGTGTTTTGCTATTATAATAGAAGGGTATTGCATACCTTTTTTTTTCTCGAACCAGGACTACGCTTAGCTACTTCGGATATAACTAGGTAAATGAGGAGCCGTTCCACCGGCTCCGGGTTTGAAAGAAACGGTGGTGACGACAAGTATCCTTTTAATTCCTTCAAGGACTGGACACACTTAGAAATCCATTGGAGGTTGTTATCCTTCTTAAGTACGCCAAAGAATTTGTGACACCTATACGACGTCGTGAAATGAGCCTTGAAGGGGGCGATACAGCCATTCAACCTTTGAACCTATTTTTTGGCGGTCAAGTGTTTTGGTATCCCCTCGATGGCTTTGATTTGGTAAGGATTGACCAAGATTCCTTTATGTGATACCAGAAAACCTAGAAACTTTCCTAATGCCACGCCGAACACACACTTTTCTGGGTTAAGTTTCATTCCGTACCATCTGAGTATGTAGAAAGTTTCTCTTAGATGGTTGATGTGATCTTCTTTCCTTTTGAACTTGAATAGCATGTCGTCTATATAGACTTCCATTGTTTTGCTGAGTTGGTCTTCAAGAATCCTTGTCCCCAACCTTTGATAAGTTGCTCCCACATTCTTTAGCCCGAAGGGCATGACCCTATAGTAGTACGTCCCTTGATGGGTGATGAATGTAGTTTTTTCGTGATCCTCTTCTTCCATGAGGATTTGGTTATAATATGAATAAGTGTCTAAGAAGCTCAGTAGTTCATTCTTGGCCGTTGCATCGATGAGTTGATCGATACAGGGTAACGGGAACGAATCCTTTGTGCATGCTTTGTTCAAATATGTGAAATCCATGCACATCCGCCATTTCTTGTTCTTCTTTTTCACCATGACCACGTCTACGACCCACTTGGGGTACTTCGACTCCCTGATGGAGCCATTTTCCAGTAGTTATTCCACCTCTTTGCGTATCGCATCATTAATTGCAGAGTTGAACTTACACTTGACTTGTCTTACTGGGGGTGGAACGGATCGACGTTCAATTTGTGCGTGGCGATTTCCTTTGGGATACATAGCATATCTGTATGGCTAAAAGCAAACAAATCTGTGTTAGCCATTAAGAATTGAAGGAATTTACCTAGTTTCTGGAGTTTGCAGCCGATGTAAGCCTTCTTGTTGTAGTCATTGAGGTCGGCGTCTAGGTCTTCTATAGTCGATCTTGTAGCTTCAACCATATCCGGGTCTCTCGACCTTGACTCTGCTAATTGTATTCCTCTTTTTCTTTATCCCTTTGTTGTTGGGTGGCTGTGCTGCCTAGAGCAATGCGGTAGCATTCCCGGGATGTGCGTTGTTCCCCTCATATGCTGAATATTCCCCACGGAGTTGGGAACTTCATGGCTTGATATAAGCTAGAGGGGGCGGCCCTTATGGTGTGTATCCATGGTCGCCCTACTATGGCGTTGTACGGGGTTTCTTGGTCCATGATGTGGAATGTGGTTTCTAGAGTGATGCCACCGGGCAGAACGGAGAGTATGATCTCTCCAGATGTTCGTTTAACTGCATTGCTAAAACCAGTTATTATGATACAATGTGGCAGTATCCTATCCTCGAGTTTCATTTGTGCATGTACTCGAGGAAGTATAATGCATGCGCCGCTCCCGTCATCTACCGTAGTACGTCTCACATCGGTATCTAAAATTTGTAAAGTAATAATTAAGGAATCATTGTTAGGAAAAGTCAAACGTTGGTGTCTAAATTATCGAAGATAATACTTTGTTCAAGTTCATCATACCATTCGCGGATGATTGACTGCTTGAGCTTGTGGGTAGTGGTGAATTTCACGATGTTGATGGAGGTGTCGCCGCCGCCGATTATCATGTGGATGGTACGAGCCGGTGAGGTGGCTTTATCAGTCCTTGGTGCTGTCATGTCCTCTGGCAAAGTTGGTCCTTCCCCGGTCACTCGGCAACTATTTGAGGTTCCCTTATCTTAACATGTTTATGACTTCCTGCCTTAAGGCGATGCAATCTTTGGTTTTGTGCTCTCGTTCATGATGGAACTCACAGAGAGCGTCAGACTTTCTGGTGTTTGGGTCCGATCACATCTTCGGCGGCCCCTTCATTTTTGGCCTGAGTTTCTCTAGGGCGTAGACTATCTCTGTAGGTGACGCACAAAAATTGTGAGCAGATAATAGGGGATGCATACCTCGGTCATTCCGATAAGTTCCCGTACTTGGTCTTGGTGGACCCTCTTCGTGGCGGGGAGATAGGGCGGAGGCCATTCTGATGCATGGTTGATGTCGTTCATTAGGTTGTTGAATTCGGTGATCTCTTCTTGTATTGTCTCTTCGATCCTTTCTTTATTCAGTTTGTATCGAGGTTAGTCTGTGGGTCGGCTCATTGAGGTCGTCCTCATCTGCACGGACCTCGGCACAGTAAGCAATGTGGATTTCGTCCCAAGGTGTTGGAGGGTACGTCATAGATCGACTCAATAGTTTCCTCATTGCTCTCGATTCCTCCCTATTCAGTCCGTTCTAAAAATCTACGATCGTCATTCCTTCAGATACGTTTGGCAAAGTCATCCTTACTTGGTTGAACCGAACGAGCAAGTACCTCAGTCCCTCTCCTAGAGACTGTTTAATAACAAATATGTCGTTCACTCTCGCCTCAGCCTTCTTGGCTCCGGCGTGGGCTATTACGAACTTGTCAGCCATTTCTTCAAAGGTTTCTATGGAGCATGTTGGTAGCTGCGAATACCATGTTAATCTCCCTCCTATAAGAGTTTCACCGAACTTCTTCAGCAAGATGGAAGACACCAATTCTTTGGCGAGGTCATTTCCCTTTACGGCGATGACATAATGAGTCACGTGATCTTTAGGTTTGGTCGTGCCGTCATATATCCTAATGTAGGGCGGCATTTTAAAGGTTTTCGGTATAGCATATGGTGCAGTGCCTTCACTGTACGGCTGTTCGATGAACCGACTGGCATCCCTTTTCGGCAATAGCTTAGGGGCGCCCGGTATTTTATCGACCATTTCTTGGTGTTCTTTCATTTGGTCTCGGAGTGCCTTGTTTTCATTCTCTATTTCTTCCATCCTTTTCAGAAAAGTAGCAAGGGCATTGTCACCTGCACTATCAATGACATTGTAAGTAATACATGTCGTTAGAGGAAGAGGCTGGTTGCATTGTTCATCCACCTATTGTATCATGCAAGTCTTTGCGCTCGCTGTAGTCGTGTCTCGAGCGGGCTTGTTGAGGATGCTAGTTAGCGTGTCAGTTAGCCACGCTTCAAGGAGCTTCTTCACAGCTGGGGGCGTCTCTTCCCCCAGAGAGGTGGAGGTTCCCGTGCTACGAGACCTTGTGATGGTGTAGTGAAGGGGAGGTGAACCATCTCACCTAGGGTAGGCACTCGGCGTTGTGCCTTCGTCCACTGTTTCACAGCTTTCATTTATGACGTTCATGAGGTTGGTCGGGAGATGCGGGAGGTCTGTTATTATCCCCATTCTTTCTTCTTGGTTACCTGTCATGTTGGGAATTGTGTACACAAAGATAGGAGATCATATTTTTTGTAACGTTCGTGAACCGTGTCAGTTGTAGATCTAGAGAACTAAAGATTTAACTAGGAAATCACCACAGACGGCGCCAAATTGTTTGACAAAAAATTAGACTCTTTGTTCAAATAATTAAATTTATGTTTCGGAGGGATAAACGTCAACAGATCTGATAAAGCAGCGATAATATTATGCAATAACTATTTTAAAAAGCATGGACAATAACGCAACATTTAATAGAAATGAATAACAATAAATGATATTTAAGTAAATAAGAGATATTATTAACCCAAAAAAGTAGGAACTAAATGTCACGCCCGACCTCGGGAGGCGCGACCGGCGCTCAATCGAGTGAACCCAACTAAGCAAGCCTTTTGAACACTTCCTACCCAACTCACTGTGACCAAGAAAATCATGCTTTCATTTATTTAAACAGTAGGAAAGATTGTACATATAACATTGTTGATTCATTTCATATAACCACATTTAAACCATACTTAAGTTCCCAAGATTTCATACAATTACAATTAGAAGAACTAGAATTTAGAAATTACAACACAGTTCATTGACCCGTCCATTATCCGTACATAACCCACACAAACGTCTACGGAGCCTCTAAAGATACAAAAGAAAGTTATGATAATGCCGGAAGTCTGTAACAAAATACATACTGCATTACCCCTGGAAGAAAAGGGGCTCACCAAGACTGTTGAGAGGAGGATGCTCCACTATCTATGATCGGCACTGTCTGCTATGGAATCACCTACATCCATTGAAAGATGTAGCGCCACCGGCAAATGGGACGTTAGTACCATGGAATAGTACTAGTATGTATAACTAAACACCATCTTATTAGAAAGAACTATCATCCAAGAACAAGGAAATCACAAGTGACAATCAAAAGCTTTAAACGAACACCACATCATCAAATAAAAGAATCATATAACTTTCACATAATTTCCATAGCTTTAGGTTTGGACATTTGATACTGTTCATCATCATTCATAATACCACCGCTTTCTTGAGCGGAGTCCGATCACGACCTGATCAGCTAAGTTGCCTTATTTGAGACATATACCTCAATCACAATCTCATTCGAAATTTTCGGAATTCAATATTATCACAATACCACCATATGTATGACATGGCGTCCGATCACGGCCTGATCGGTTAAGCCGTCTTACCAAGACGTTGTCCCTTTTTCATTAATCATCTTATTTCAATCTTTATTTCACATATCTCAATTCATAGGCACTTAGGGACACAATTATCACATCATACTTGGCATTAAGCCACATTTCACACCATTTCCACTTTCAATGTTAATCTTGCAAATTTAGAATCATAGGCACATACAAAAGCAATTCAAGTTGTAAGCATAGACAAGATTTCACATAGTTGGCATGGCGAATCTCAATTTTTAACCTTGACTTGAAGTCTAGGCATTTCAACAAATGGTTCGTATTCTTCGCACATCTTTAAATTATCAAGAATAGTACATTGCACACATTGAGGCACACCTTTCATGTATATATAATTGCAAAACCAGTTCATGTGGAATAACAATCAATACATCAATCAAATTTCAGTCTTACAACATTTGCATAGACACCAACGGAGCTCAATTTCTAAGAGGAGGGGTTTTTATCCATACATACCTTAATAGAGCTTTCCTCAAATTCTTACAAATTTCCGTAACTCTTAGCAACTTCGATCTATTTTATGAGATTACAAGTCGAACCAAAAATTAGGGACATGATTAAGATTCTAGCTCATTTGAGCATACTCTCAAGCTATAAGTGTGCATTATGAATTTTAAGGTCTTTTGTGAAGAATTCTATCATCTTACACCCCATTTGTTACATTCTTAGCTCACAATCTCCCCATGCCCTTTTTATCATACATGCATGCAAGACAATCAACCTTTGTACCCATGAACCATTTTGTTAATTACTTATTTTAGTAAGAATTTCAAAATCAAAGGTTAGAGCACAAGTTCTTACCTCTTAGGATGAAATCCTAGTAGCTTTACTTGGTAATCTTCAAGAATTTGGGCAAGGATTGAGTAGAGGCTTGGTGGGAATCACTTTCTCCCTCTAAAACTCTTGCTCTCACTATAAATATGGTAGAAATTAGCTCAGGAGGGTCTAACGGGGTGATTTTATCGAAATGGGATCGGGTTTTAAAAGTTAGAAAATGGGAGCCCCGACACAATCTGTGGTCACATATGCGATCGCATAATTGACATGCGGCCCGCAAAAGGGACCGTAAAATGGTCCTCAAAACTTGAACAATCTGCCCGAGTATGCAACAAGAATGCAGTCCGCATACCTGTTCTGTGGTCGCATAATGCACCGCAGAACTGCCCCTCGCAAAATTCCAAGGAGGTTATGCGATGACTATGCGACCCGCATATCGATTATGCGGTCACATAATTTGCTGCATAGTTGACTTCAAAATTTACCAGCAAACTATCTCACTCTGTGGCGACTATGTTGTCCGCATAGCTATTATGCGATCGCATAATGGACCGCAGAAACGCGCTTTTCTGAAAAACATTATTCCTTAACTTTTTAATGCACAGATCAATCCAAAAGGTCCAAACTTCTAACACATATTCCTAACTTGGCACTACGAGATTTCAGGTCTTTGGGTGAAAATTTTACAGGGCCTTACACTAAATGGTTGTTCTTCTTAACAATAATGAATGACAGATAGATCCGTGAATGATCGAACTATTCTCAGATCTGATGGTGGTGTATTGAATAATATCGACAAGAATCATAATGAAAGGGTGATGTTTGTATCTTAGTAAGAGAGAGAATCTTTTATCATAGTGTGTTCTTAAAAAAATGCATATCACATGCCTCATATCCTTGCTTTCTTTCTCTTTATATGAGACATTGTCGTAGTAAGCCCTAATAGTACAAGTGCAGAGAATATCTACTAGAATATTCTCTTTAATATCCTATTTCGAAAACTAGTCGTTATAGCTTCATCAACGGTGCTCGACCTCGACTATTATTGACATATCAACCACGGCTCTCGTCGACTCCTCGACTATGAGTCCTGCTGCTTCCTGCTCTACCTCGATTAACGATGGCTCAAGAATTCTTTCTTTAGCGTTATCTTATTCTTAAATATTCTGGGGAAAATTTTGGCCCCATACACAAATCCCACATAGAATAATGTAGTTTCAATCTAAATAATTCCTATTTTGTCAAGTTAATAAGAGGATAAAATATTATAATTAATTTTCAAAATATTAACCAATTAATAGATTAATAACAAAGAACTACGTGAAATTACAATGAAGGCATTATCTTTGTTAAAATTGGCCCATATTTATAAATCTTATCCAGTTTAGCCCACTTTCTATATATTTTTTTAAAATGAACCATTTAGTCAAATCAAATAAAAGGAGAATGTCATGATCCAAAATCTCATCAATGGTCGTGATGACACATAACCTCCAAGACTAGGTAAACTAATCAAATAATGATATAAGTCAGCAAAATATGATATAATAAGTCTGAAATTAACATAAATAGTGAAAGAAGCTCCAACAAATCCATAATAGTAATACATATGTCAAATTTCCAAAATTAGGTAATACAGAGTCATGAGTTTAAAATCAAAAACATAAAAAAGTCTCAAAATACAATATCGTTCGAATGTGAATAGTGACAATAGGAAAATGAAAGAAGGGACTACATGGGACTGCGATGGTCATGCAACACTACCTTGAATTCTCTCGAACAATGTATGATCTCACTCTCGAAGTCCACTGCCTCCAACACCATGATCTGCACAAAATATGCAGAAGTGTAAAATGAGTACGGGACAATGTGTACTTAGAAAGTATCAAGACTAACCTCGGTAAAATAGTGACGAGGTTCAAGTCATGTGATTCTCACTAATCAAAGAATATGTGCAATATATATATAACAATTACCAACAAGAATATATAACAGAATACAATACCATCAATCTCGTTAAAACATGTGATATCAACTCGACGTAGGAAAAATCTATTTTGATAAACAAACTGTCAAATAGAAAGAGGCATATTGTACCATGTTAAATGTAACTTAAAAACTTGTTGAAATACATGATGAAGCTTAAATAATGCATGTGCATTGTCACGACCCGGATTCCCAACCTCGGGGCTGTAATTGCGCCTAAGATGTAATTGCATAGCAAGCCAGCATTAGGTAAACAATTAACCTTTTTAACAATTTAAAATATAGTGATAGTGGTTATTAATGACTAATAAAACTAAAATACATAAAGTAAACCTATAATATAACACCTTCTAGTCTAATCCCAGAAATTTAGAGTCACCAGTACATGAGCAACTAAACTTCTACAAGTAGGGTTTGGGTGAAATACAATTGTTTGAAATGAAATAAACAGTAAAGACGGGAATAAAAGGGGACTTCAGGAACTACTAACACCAGCAGCTCTACCTCATGTCTCCACAGTAGAAATGATCCGAGCAGAAGTGTCACTAGACACCGCTAGGACCAATACTGGTATCAGCACAAGAAGTGCAGAAGTGTAGCATGAGTACAACCGACCCAATGTACTCCGTAAGTGTCGAGCCTAAACCCAACGAGGTAGTGACGAGGCTATGACAAGACACCTACTAAGATCCTGAGCAGATATTTACATGAAGCAACAAAAATAACAAATGGGGCACCTAACATAATGACGGGGAGGGAACTTGTAGAAAAGGAAAGTACAATAAGAATGGCAAGTAAAAAGTCACCAAGTAAACTTCTACCAAGTTAACGACAATGCAACCGATCAATCACAAACTCTGAATACTCAAATAAAGCAATGGAACCAACAATGGCATTGTAGCACCCTTCGTGCCTACTCTCAACCTCACCATATAATAATGATATGATAAATAAAATGGCATGACATCACCCTTCATGCTTCTTCTCTCTTATTCACACGGTATGATAAACGATAATAAGAAATCAAGTGCACGGCATCACCCTTCGTCCTTTAATACTCACAATCTCTCAAATAAAGGATAGCATATGGAAATAAGTCACGGCAATATCGTTCGTGCTTTTAACTCTTCCTCACCGAGCAACAATAATAAACCTAGGTATCAATTCAAGGTGGGAAGTAAATTTCACTTCAATCATAGTGTTATGATAAGCAAACTCAACCTTCAATATCCCAAAAACTATAAATAAACGAGGATTACGAAAGCGTACAATTAATGAGACAATATTCAAATTAAAGCATGGAAAGCATAGAAAATGACACAACATAGTTCAAGAAACTAATTTCAACCCGCATGCTTTGACCCATTGACGACGCATATATTCTAGTCGCCTTACATATACGTCGTTCCCACACATAAATCACGTAGCAAATAGGCCAACAAGTCCTATTTCCTTCATGTCAAAGTTAACCACAATACTTACCTCACTCAGTAACCAAGTCAATCAACAAATCACGGCCTTGCTTTTTGAACAAGCCTCCAAACCGGCAAAATCTAACTATTTATCGATCAAACAATTTAAAATAAGCTTAAGAAACTACTCAAAAAGAAAAAATGTTCAATCTTTGATGAATTTGAAAAATCAACAAAAGTCAACCCCGATTTGCTTGGTTAAAATCCGAGATTCAGACCTAAACCCCGTTACCCATTCACCCCGAGTTCGGTTATGTGATTTATTTCGAAATCCGGCCTCAATTTGAGGTCAAAATCTCCATTAAACAAAATTTCCAAATTCTACCCAAGTCCCCAATTCCTACCATGGAAAATCTAGATTTGATGTTAAAACACACTAAAGGTAATGGGGAATTGAAAGAAAGTAGATTAGAGTTACTTACCAATAATTTTGGGAAGAAGAAATTCTTGGAAAATCACCTTTAGAGTTTAGGGTTGAGAAATGATGTAATATTAGCTAAGTTCCGATTTTTCCTCTTTTACCCAACTGCGGATGTCGTAATTGCGAAATCTTATTCGCAATTGCGACCATCGCAATTTCGAAACACAGGTCGCAAATGTGAATTGTGCCCCCAGCCTGCATAAATCGCAATTGCGACAAAACCATCACACTTGCAATGTCCCATGCAACCATAAATGCGATCAAAGGGTCACATTTGCGAACCTGCCTAAGACCAGTGCTCAATCTCAAATGCCACCAAGCCATCGCAAAAAGCAAAGTCTGAGATATCCGCAATTGAGAACATTTCTTTGCAAATGCAAAGACTAGCCTGCTCAGTCTCCCATCGCAATTGTGAGATCAAATTTGGCATATGTATCCAATGGAGCGACACATATACTTTGTGAAGTCCTTAGTTGGTATAAGGGCTTTCCCAGAAGGTTCTAATGCGGAGGGGTATTTAGCAACTCAATGTTTGACCTTATGTTCAATGTATTTTCATACAATGGAAACAAAATTTAATCGCCTTGAACGAAATTATGATGGTGGCGTTGTAGAATGTGATGAAGGTTTAACAATTTTTTGTGAATCTGGAAGAGTTTAAAGAGGTGGCAAACCATGCAGATTTGATTCATATGATTTTGAGCAAGCACATATTTATATTTTAAAGAACTGTGATGAAGTTCAACCATTTCTCGAGTAAGCAATGATTTAATCCAATAATTTACTTAGACATTCTCTAACATTTTCATTTAAAATGACATATTGTTCTTCAATTTTTGTAGAGAGTTTTCACAAACTCCAGCTAATAACTCTCAAGAATCTTCGGATCGGCAATTCATTAGTTGGTTAAAAGAAAAGGTGAGTAATAATAAGAAATTATAAGTTTTCAAACAAAGTATGCAAATTGTATTTGTTAAATTATGTACTTGTTCATGATAGGTTGCAGGTATGCACAAACACGATGATAGTAAGAAAATGACAGAGTTGGTCTCATTGTCACGTGGTCCTACGCCATATGTAATAAGTTTCCATGGCTACTTTGTTAATGGATATAGTCTTCATTTCCAAGACTATGATAAAGTTTTAAGAACTAAGAATTGTGGGGTGGTTGTAGTTGGTGATACAGATGAAAAGAATAAAAATATTGATTACTATGGAGAACTAACCGAGATTCTTGAGTTACAATTTGTTGGGAACAGAAGAGTGTTTTGTTTTGATGTAAGTGGTTTGATATATATTGACAAAGCAAATGGAGTTAAAGTAGATGAATATGGCATTGTAAGTGTTAACCGCCAGTGCTTTCTAAAAACAAATGAGCCTTTTGTATTAGCCAACCAAGCATCACAAGTATTTTATGCTGATGATCTTTCCAATAAAGGATGGCATATTGTACGAAAAGTTCATCCTGGTGATTGTTTTGACATTATGCGGAAGGAGGATGGTGACTTAGAGGAGTTAGATAATTCTACACAAATAAAAAGGAAGAGAACTCATTAAGGTTTGGAACTTTATCATGTTTGCTTTTAATTTGTTAAATTTTTTACGATGTTCATACTAGACTCATCTAATTAGCACGTTTAGTTGCATGAGAAGGATAGGTCTCTTAAACTCCATCAGTTAAGTGATTGCTTATTAACTGATTAAATATTCATATATGATAAAATTGGCTTGCTAAATGTTTGTATCTCTAAGCTTTTATGTGTTATTTGTTTCTGCCAATTTTTGCCAACCATGTTTTTTATTGCCTGCCAGCCTTCTAGCTTGTTTTCAAGTCATTCACATAAAGATGATTCATCTTAAGGAGCATCTTCCAAGATCAAAGTTCTTCGTATTATAAAACTTTTTTGCATATTGTATCTTCCAAATATTATTTATTATTAATACATTTAGGTTGTAATGCGCTCTCATGCCTCAAGAATAGTCAAAGTGCTAGTTGGAATCCCTTTTCTTATTGACAAATTGCTGAACTATTTTTTCTTGTCGAGGTAGCTTAACAATACTCTGCCATCTTGAGATGAATCCATCAAAGCAATCATTTGTTGCACCTGGCGCCTTAGCAACAGGACGAGGGCAAAGTTTCAGAACTTTGGTTTCGGTAAGAGTAAATGCTGAACAAAGACTCCCGATTGGAAAAAGTAAAAATCGTAATGCAACAGCTTCTTATCAGAACGAACTAGCTCAGAATAAGAGTCTTGTACCTCCTATTTTTGATCCACTAGAAGATGATGTTTCCCTCCCGCAAGAAGTAAAAGTGACGCAGTCACTCAAAGAAACGAAATAAGTATTTCACTATTTCAAGTTGTAATATATTTTTTGTTGTAATTGCACTGACACTTTTTTATTGTTTGACTTAACTTTAAAATAGGTCCATGTGAACCTTAAAAGGCAAAAAAGTGAGAGGAAAGAACGGGTGTAAAAATGTTCTAGGACACAAAGTTGGAGAAAAGTTGAGTGTCACTTTCTACCATGATAAGTGGGAAATTTGACTACTTATTAGACCATGTCCTGACGCCTTGCTGAGTGCAGACTACACGAAAATTGTGTGGCCACAGAAGATACTTCGCAGCCGCAATCCAGAAATGTGTGGCTGCAGAATCTCATCTTCTGCCAACTGAAGAAATCTGCGGACCTCACATGGAATTGTGCGGCCGCAGAACCTCCTGAGGGGCACTTTTGTCAGCTAATTTGGGGCTACTATTAATAGACGAATTTCACAATTTTAGGTCAAGTTTCGTAGTTTGAGCTGTTGTAGCCGTTACAGTTTGCCATTTTAGAAAGTCTGTGATTACTTTAGTGTTTAAAAATTATATTTTATCATTTTTATCCTTGATTATGAGTTTATTTAGCTTTTCTTCTTTATTTTCATCAATTCCCACTATGAGTAGCTAGATTCTTACTAGGGTTGTGACCCAACCGTAGTGTGTAAACCTTATGGGTATTTAATTTAATGCTTGTTTATTATTGGGTGTTGATTATTTAGCTTAGTTTATGCTTCAATTTTAAAATTAATGGTTGCAAACATTGATTCATGCCTTTATGACTTAGTCTCTACTTGAGAAAGAGGTCCCTAGTCTACGATAACTTGGCTACCAGGAATTGGGCTAATTGAGAGTTTGTTAGCCTAATTTAAGGGTTCAAACAAGAGATAGTAAGAACCCGACTTGAGCTCATATCAGCTATTTTATTTGATACCCATTCGGACTTGAGAAGGCCAAATTGCGCAAAATCACTCTTTGACCGAGAGGTATTGAGTAGGTAACATCGAGTTAAGAGCTAGAATACACCCCCAATCAATAAAACTAGTATTAACATCTTTAACCCATTAGGCGAACACCTATGTTATGGTCACATCTCTAGGCTTTTTAACTATGTAAAAAAACACCAAAGACAAATGTTCATTTCTAGTTTCTTTTATTTAGCTTACAATTGTTAGTAGAAGAGGAAATCAAAACTTTTTTTGAAAGTGCAAATTTAGTCTATTCATTCACTTTCTTCAAGTATATACTCCTAACAGCCCTTATAACTCCCTATGGATTCGACCCCGACTCATAGTTGAGTAATTTATATTGCATAAGACCGTATCATATCTCTTATCAAGTTGTGTTGTGGATATAACCAATTTTTGGCGCCGTTGCTGGGGAGTTAAAACAGTGTTAGCTATATATTTGGGTTTGTTTTTAAAATATCTTCTTTTCTTTCCGTGTTACTAACTTGTGTGAAACAATTTTAGGTACAACCATGGCAGAAAACAATGATCTCGAAAATATGCCTTTGGGGGATGTGGATGGTGAGGATGATCAAGTTGAGGAGGTACCTCTTGAACCTCAAGCCAATAGAAGAGGTCGGGTGCCTCAAGACAATGTACCCACTCTACCCCCACTTCAACCACGAGGGAATCCACACCGGGTGTTACCCATTGAAGGATTTGCTGGTGCAATGGTCCCTCCCTGTATTAGGGCAGGCAACTTCCAAATCGCCAATATGATGCTCACTTTGCTTGAGCAACGGGGTTTCTTCACCGGTGCTCCAACTGAAAATGCGTATAAACATTTGAAGGGGTTTGTGGATACCTGTTGGGGGAACAAACAAACAAATGTCTCGGAGGATGCAATGCTAAAGCTTTTTCCCTTCTCAAAATGGGGGAAAGCTTATATTGGTTGGAACGATTAGCGAACGATTCCATTCACACTTGGGATAAGTTGGCAGAAAAATTTATTGCTAAGTTCTTCTCTCCCGGGCACATGGCTACACTTAGACATTAGATTTTGGCTTTCAAGCAAGAGCCGAATGAACCACTACACGAGATATGGGAGCGCTATAGGACAATGGTTAAGGAATGTGCCAACAACTATATGATGGAAAACATGATTCAATAAACCTTCTATCGTGGGATTAACACAATCAACCAATGTGTAGTGAATCAACTTGTTGGTGGGAACTTCATGACTGCGCCTTATGCGGAGCCATGAGATATTTTAGATGAGATGGCAGAAATGTCAACGGCGTGGACATCCCGGGCCAATGTTCCACAAGGTGATCCGAATATGATCCACCTTCTCAAAGAATTGAATGACCATGGGCGAGCCATTGTCGAGTTAACTACTACCATGAATCAACTAGCAAAGGTTCAACTTAATCAAGTACAAAATCATAAGCAAGTCAATGTTATGGAAGTAGTGAACATGATGGTGAATGAGAGGAGGGCCAAAGGTCCACAAGTGCAAATCGAATGGAGAACTATGTACAAGAAGATAGTGATTTTGAGCAAGATGATTCCTATAATGAACAAGAAGAGAAAGTGCAATATGTGGACAATTTTCAAGGGCAAAGAAACAACTTCCAAGGCCCAAACCAACAACAATGGCGACCTCAAAACAACCAAGGCAATTGGAATTCTAACAATCAAGGGAATTGGATAACAACAAAAATGAAAGAAATTAGAGTGGAAATAATCAAGGAAATTGGAAGGGGGGGGGGTAACAATCAAGGCTGATAGAACAACAATCAAGGCAACCATGGGTCGAGATTTCAAAGGCCGTCGATGTACCAACAACCGAGAAACTCGCCTCATTATCCTTCCCATGGTCCAAGTTCTTTAAATAATGAGATGGGGCGTATTGAAATATGTTCAAGAAAATGATGGAAAAGAATGCCGATTCGGATGGCCAACTTGCCTCACACAACACATCAATCAGCAACCTAGAAGTTCATATGGGGCAAATCTCTCAAGCACTAAATTCTCGTCCTAAGGGGGCACTACCAAGTGACATGGTAGTAAATCCAAAGGGTGGTAACAACACGGGGCATGCACCCACCTCAAGTTAAAGGCAACTTGTTGACGATGATCAAGTGGTGCAAGAAGAGAAAATCCCGCACAATGTGGTGCAACCTAATGATGAAGTTCGGATTGATATTGGTGATAGAGTGGAAGAGACTCGAGGGGAAGTGAACTCATCTAAGGATCAGATAATTGACATACCGGAGCCGGTAATGCTAAAGGATAAGGAACCATTGCCTAAGCCTCCACCTTCATACCCTCAAAGAATTGCCAAGAAATATTATGAGAATTAATTCAAGAAGTTCATTCAAATGATGAAGAGTCTCTCAATCAATGTGCCATTAGTTGAAGCCTTGGAGCAAATGCCGGGTTATGAAAAGATTATGAAGGATATCGTGACAAAGAAGCGGTCAATGTTTTTTGAAACCATTATAGTCGCTCATAATTGAGTGCGATTGTGCACTCAATGGCTCCTAAGTTGGAGGATCCCGGTGCTTTCACGATTCCTTGTACAATTGGAAGTGCCGAGTTTGCTAAAGCTCTTTGTGATCTTGGGGCAAGTATCAATTTGATGCCCTATTCGGGTTTCAAGACTTTGGGAATTGGGCAACCAAGGCCCACCTTTATTTCAAATGGCCGATCATACTATGAAGAGGCCTTTAGAAGTGATTGAAGATGTCTTGGTTCATGTTGATAAATTCATTCTCCCTGCGGATTCACTCTAGATTGTGAGGTTGATTATGAAGTGTCGATTATTCTTGGAAGACCTTTCTTTGCTACGGGAAAGGCTCTTTGTGATGTTCAAGCCGGAGAATTTACCTTCAAGGTTGGTGATTAAAAAATGGTATAATATATGTGTAAGTCCATGCAGCAACCAAATAGCAATGAGGTGTGTTCTTTTGTGGACTTGGTGACTGATGTTATTATTGATGAAACAAGTGCTACAATCAATGTTGGTGATATGTTGGAGGTCGTCTTGCTCAACTTTGATGATGACGAGATGGATGGCTTCATGGAATATGTGAATTCTTACCAGGGAATGGGGTTATACAATTATGCACCCCGAAAATTCTCCTTGGATCTTTAAAATAGGACAACTCCTCCTACAAAACCTTCTATTGAAGATCCTCCTACCTTGGATTTGAATCCATTGCCTCCACATCTTCGGTATGAATTTCTTGATCCTTGTTCTACTTTATCGATTATTCTTTCCACTTGTTTGACTAATGTGCAGGTAGATTCCACATTGGCGGTGCTACAAATGAGGAAGAAGGCTATTGGATGGACCTTGGCGGATATTCGGGGGATAAGCACCGCCATTTGCACGCATAAGATCAAATTGGAAGATGGCACCACAACATCTATTGAACATCAAAGGAGACTCAATGAGGCTATGAAAGCAGTTGTCAAAAAGGAGATTATCAAGTGGTTGGATGCCGGGGTTGTCTACCCCATCTCTGATAGTTCTTGGACTTCTCTGGTTCAATGTGTACTAAAGAAGGGGGGCATGATGGTGGTCACCAATGACAAGAATGAATTTATTCCTACAAAGATGGTGACCGGTTGGAGGGTGTGTATGGACTATCGCAAGCTCAACAAAGTCACAAGGAAGGATCATTTTCCACTTTCTTTCTTAGATCAAATGCTTGATATATTGGCCGGCCATGCTTTCTATCTCTTTCTTGATGGTTATTCGGGCTACAGCCAAATTCTTATTGCTCCGGAAGATCAAGAGAAAACAACCTTTACATGTCCTTATGGCACTTTTGCTTTCAAGCGGATGCCATTTGGTTTGTCCAATGAATCGGCGACTTTTCAAATGTATATGATGGCTATTTTCACGGACATGGTGGAGGAGTACCTTGAAGTTTTCATGGATGACTTCTTGGTGCTTGGAGATTCTTTTGATGATAGTTTTGCAAATTTGGACAAAGTGTTGGCTAGATGTAAATAAAACAAATTTAGTGCTCAATTGGGAGAAATGCCATTTTATGGTTGAGGAAGGCATTGTCCTTGGACACAAAATCATTGAAGTTGACAAGGCAAAGATTGAGGTGATTTCTAAACTTCCACCTCCAACTTGTGTGAAGGGTGTGTGGAGTTTCTTCGGCCTCACGGGGTTTTACTGGTATTTCATCAAAGATTTCTTTATGGTGGTGAACCCGTTATGCAAGTGTCTTGAGAAGGATGTCAGGTTTAACTTCAATGATGATTACATGATTTCTTTTGAATTGTTTAAGTTCAAGCTAACAACTACTCCCATCATCACCGCTCCAAATTGGAGTGTACCTTTTGAACTCATGTGTAATGCAAGTGACGTAGTAGTTGGGGTTGTTTTGGGGAAATGCATCAACAAGATTTTTCATTCGGTCTACTATGCTAGTAAGACCATGTATAGTGCCCAAGTCAACTATACCGTTACGGAGAAAGAGATCCTTGCCATTGTGTTTGCAATTGCGAAGTTTTGCCCGTACTTGATAGGTGCAAAAGTCATTGTCCACGAGGATCATGTGGCGCTTCGTTATCTTAAGAGAAGAACGACTCCAAAGCTCGGTTGATGAGATGAGTACTCTTGTTTCAAGAGTTTGATATTGACATCCAAGATAGAAAAGGTAGTTAAAACCAAGTGGCGGACCACTTGTCTCATTTGCAGGAGGAGGGGAGGCCGCATGATGGCCTTGAAATCAATGACTCCTTCCCTGATGAGCAACTCTTGGCAATTTCAATGAAAGAGGTGCCATGGTTCGCGGATTTAGCAAATTTCTTTGTTTGTGGAATCACCCGGGATGAGTTCTCTTCAAACCAAAAGACTAAGCTCAAACGGGATTGTCAAGATTATTATTGGGATGAACCATACCTTTTCCGGATTTGTACGGAAGGGGTGATTAGGAGATGTGTATCGGAAGAAAAGCAAGGTGAAATTCTTGGGGCTTGTCATTCTTCTCCATATGGTGGTCATCATGGTGGAGCGAGAACAGCAACCAAAGTGCTTAGTTGTGGTTTTTATTGGCCCAATCTTTACAAGGATGCAAGTGAATTAGTAAATAGATGTGATGAATGTCAACGGGCCGGTGGAATCTCAAAGAAAAATGAAATGCCTCTACCTACCATTTTGGAGATTGATATTTTTGATGTGTGGGGTATTGACTTCATGGGACCTTTTGTGAGTTCTTGTGGAAACACCTACATTTTGGTTGCGGTGGATTATGTGTACAAATAGGTCGAGGCGTTGCTTTACCCAACAATGAGGCGAGAAGTGTGGTGGCTTTCTTGAAGAAGAATATTTTCACAAGGTTTGGTACTCCACGTACAATTATAAGCAATGGGGGGTCATATTTTGGAAAGTATGGTGTTACTCACAAAGTCACGACCCCGTATCACCCACAAGCTAGCGGGCAAGTGGAAGTCTCCAATCGGGAGATAAAGAGTATCTTGTCCAAAATGGTGAATGCTAATTGGATGGATTGGTCCAAGAAGCTTGATGATGCATTATGGGCTTATCGGACGGCTTACAAAACACCTATCGGAATGTCACCATACCGGTTGATGTTCGGAAAAGCTTGTCATCTTTCGATGGAGCTAGAGCACAAGGCCATGTGGGCTCTAAAGAAGTTGAATCTTGATTGGGATGTAGCCACTAACTTGAGGGTTTCACACTTGAATGAATTGGATGAGTTCTGATACCATGCCTACGCAAGTTCGTCCTTGTACAATGAAAAGATGAAATATCTTCATGACAAATACATTTGCAACAAAGAGTTCAAGGTGGGCGATCTTGTATTGTTGTTCAACTCAAGGTTGAGGATGTTTCCCGTGAAGCTAAAATCTAAATGGAGTGGTCCTTTTGAAATTGTGGGTGTGACACCTTTTGGTGTATTAGACTTAAAGAACAAAAACAATAAAATATTCTGAGGCAATGGTCATCAGATGAAGCACTACTTGGGAAAGGTTGGTGATAGCCACGTCGTGGCGGTCATTCATTTCACTTGAGGGTATACTACATCGTGTCCCGGCGTTAAATCAGGCGCTTCTTGGGAGGCAACCCATGTTGCTTTTCCTTTTTCTTTTGTAGATAGGTGTTGTTTTTTTTCTAACTTGATTTGAAGTGTGCTATAGGGGTGAGTGTGACTTACCGAAATTATGGATGAAATTGTGGCTAAGTGTTCTAAGGAATGCAGACCACATTTTAATTGTGCAGACCGCACATTTGTTGTTGCTATAGCAAAAGAGCATTGCAGCCGCACATTTATCTATCGGACCGCCCAATTGAGATGTTGAAAATACCAACACTCTGAAGTTTAAGCTTGTTAGTTGGTTGATCTGCAACCGCACGTGAATTCTTTGTCCGCGCCTGAAATTGTGCGGACCGCAAGCTCGTAGTTGAGGCCACATGTGATAGAGTGCAGAACACACATGAAAATGTGTGGCCGCACTCATTTTTTTCCCTTATCGAACATTTTGTATAAATAGAGAAACAGGGCCCATTTTACACTTTTCACTCTCTAAAAAAAAATTTGCTCTCTTAAATTTTCTTGGAGATTTCTATCCATCCACAGACACAACCACCTTGATCATTCACCCATTACACTCACTCTATATGGTATGCTTAAATTTCATGTTACTTTTTTGTGTTAGTTTAATTTGTAGTTTTTGGTTCTTATTAGGCCATTTGTTATTAGAGTTCAATTGTGTGTCCATGAGGGGTAAATCTGAACTGGGTTAACTTGATACATGCTCTAGGGGACTGGGTTAGTATAATTTCATGTTTTTACAATGTTGCTATGTCTAGTTGTGCAAGAAATTGAAAAACCTAAATAGAAAAATTAGCTCTGCACGCAACTTTTGAAATCTGCGTCTGCACCTTAATTTGTGCGGTCCGCCTTTGGGCAACTTAGTGAAGAATGAATCTGCAACCGCAAGTTAAAATGTGCGGACCGTAGAATTCCTTTTGCAGCCGTAGAACAGCACATCTTCTGTCATCAGAGAGTACTCACTTTGAGACTCCAATGTGTGGCCGCAAGTCTAATTGTGGGGATCGTAGAAATCTTCTTGTAACCGCAATTTGGTCATTTTTGTCACCAGAGAGTTAGAATTTTTGGGATTCTGAGGTGCGGCCGAAAGTCAAATTGTGCAGACCGCACTTCACATCTGCTGCCGCACAACAAAAATGTGCGTCCGCAAGTCCCCATCTGCGGTCGCAAGTGAAATTGTGCGGACTGCATATCACTTTCCCAGCAAGCATGATTCAACCGTACACCCCTACTGTATCTTCTAGTTTCTCCTTTACTTACATGTCTTCAGTATGTATTTGAACATAGAATTGTAACTAACAATCTTTCTTGCTTGATACAGATAATGGTTCAATCAAGAGGACGAGGAGACATTTCAAAAAGGGGAGGTGAATCTTCTCAGGGTCGAGGAAAAAGTGCCTTAACCCTTGGACAGCCAAAGGAAATAAGAAAGAAAGCAACGGCCGACAAAGGAAGAGGTGTTGACCTCTCCAAGACCAGCTCATATGTCCCGTCTAAGGAAGTGTCCAAGGGCAACTCAGCCTCTATTCAGGAGCAGCCGGCCATACAGTCGATGGCGCAAGGGAGATACCAGCTCAGGGACGAGCCGTCTTAATCTCATAACACTTCCGACGGATCAGAGAGTTCTAGTCAGGCTTCTAAGCTATCAGTTACACCAATCTCTGAGGCAGAGGATACATCTGATATCCCCGATGATGTAGAGGAGGAGATGCTACAACTTTCAACCTTGAAAGATCAAAGAAAAAAGAGGTTTGGGAGGATCGCTTTGTCAGCCTGGCTGCTTTCACTATCTTTTGTATATGGTGGCCAGTGAGGTCGCTAATTCTTAAGCGATAGTTTCTGTTCAAGGAATTGGAGAGGTACAGCCCAACTATATCGAGACAGTTCATCGCACAAAAGGGACGGATCTGGTTCACCCAGAGTGTAGTGGATGTCAAGGAATACCTTGTCCATGAATTGTACGCCAATGTGGCTCATATAAAGAAAGGGACGAGGGTGACCAAAGTGTGCGACCTCATGGTGATGTTTCATCAGCATGCGCTAAATGCATATTTGGGCTTTGAGGATGTTGAGCTGAAGGAGTATTTGGAGAAGTGCACATTGGGGAACAAAGCCCGACCTTGGTTAGCTGAGATTATAACACCACCAGAGCCACCACTACTATGGGTTGCCGCTGGAGTTCCCATTTAGAGGAACACTTTGAGTTTTGAGGCAAAGGGGTGGCAGAAATTTGTTTGTAGCAATTTAGATCCAAGCCAGAACGAGACTAACCTTCCCATCCCTCGGGCAGTGCTTGTGGCTTTCATCATGGCCAGTTACCCAATCAATCTGGGTGCTGTGACGTCGGCCAACATCTCAGTGATAGCACGGCAGGATAGCTCATCCTACCTTTATCCCAACACTATTACAGAATATCTCACCGATGCAAAGGTACAGCCAAGGGATTTTGACACAAAGGTGAAGCCGAAGAAGCCTTTTGATTGGTACTCATAGATGGATGCAAGCAACCCAAAGAAGAAAGTTCAGCCTCCTACCACCACAAGCCAGTCTGATGAGCCAGGAGTGGTAGTTTCGGAGACAGTTGATGTTCCATCCACTTCGGCTGAGCCTTCCTCTAGTGCAGTAGTTATGCCTCTGCCATCATCCACAGCCCCTACTACAGCTCCTGCCACAGCTCCCACCATAGCTCTGGGGCTAGTGCCCATGCCCACTGCCCCACTCTGCGAGTCTCCTTGACATTGGCGAGTCTCACAATTGGATGCAGACAGCTACTGCAAAGCTGTCTGACTTGTCATGTACTGTTGCAACGCAGTACATTTCTTAGGCTCCTCAGGTTCCTTCTACCATTGATGAGGCACTAAAGATGATTTTGGAGAACCAGAAGAAAATCATAAGCACCTTGGTACAGCACGGGTCAGTGATTGAAGAGCTGGGAAATGAAGTAAAGAAGATGAGAAAGCCCCAGGCCAGCAAGAAGTCAGTGGATAAGCTACGGAGAGAGGTGAATAGAATTACTGCAGCTGGAGACCTTCCCTTTGACATGCTGCTTGACCTGCACCAGTCTGCCTCAGATCCTTCAGCCCCATCAGTATTGGTAGCACCAGCTAGCCAGTCTGAAGAGCCAGACCTTGCTACCAACACTGCTGAGGCAGTGCGTGAGATGTTCGCCAACCCAGCCACACCTAGAGTCGAGGATGATGAGATCCAATTAGCTGATCCGGAGGGCGATGACATTGTTGGGGGGACAGAGATATCGAAGGAGCTATAGGAAGTTTTCTTCACCCTTGCCTCTTTTACTCTTATTTTATTAAGCAATGAGGACAATGCTTACTTTTATTCAGAAGGGGTGGAGTTTATTTGACACATTTGGTATACTTTGATACATTTGGTCTGTAATAATTTGATGATACTTTTTCTTTATCTATCTTTTCTCTCTCTTACTATGTATATTCATTCTATCTTTAGTAATTTTTCTCATTAGCTCATTTATCTTTGTTTTTTCTTATTAGCTTATTTATCTTTTCCATATTATTTCTTATTTTGTTAAGTAGCTTTTCTTATGTTTTAGTAGATAATAAGCCTTTGGTTTTCTTAACGCCACGGTTCTTTCCAAAGGTACTTGTTGTGTGAACCGGGTGATTCGTCCCAACGATGGATGGCTTGAAAACCTTATTAAGGGAATGAGTCTGTTTTTATGTTTAGGTAATAATAGTAGTAGTAGCAAATAAAAAGACCTAATTAAGTCATGCTCGAAGAGTCAACCATGCTTCAATTGGCACCAACACACTTAACTATGTGCTTATGGTTAGAGACAAGGTTTTCAAAAGAAATAGCTCTAGTTAGTGACTTTCTAACTCTTGAGGTGGCTTTAGTAATCATCGAGTGGTTTAGTTGGACCATAGTGATCTTTAAACTTGAATATGGTCGTTGTAGGTTCTCAACTCTACCCTCTTTTACAATCTAATTGCATGAGGGGCGAGATGAATTGTTGCTAGTCTAAGTATTCGTGCGAAGGATCTAGAACTTGCCTCGAATGTGTTTCAAGGCGAAGTACTAAGTTTTCCTTGGTTTAAGAAGTGATTGTAGGCTCTCCTTGGCCCATTTGAGTTTTATATTTCCAACCAATGTCCTTATCCCTAGTTAACCCCTTTCATCCTCTAGACTTTCTCATTTGATAACCATGTTATAAGCCTTTACCCGTTTTGTCGATACCCTCTTTTGGAACCCCGACATTCCTTAACACTCTTGTGAAAAAAATGGCTTAAAACATAAGTTTGGAAGAGAGATGAGGAATTTGAAAAATGTATCAAGGCACAAAAAGAGAAAAAGAAATGATATCTATGAAAGAGAAGGCAAGAAAAGAAAAGAACAAAAAGAAAAATACAAAATGTAAATACGTGGAAGGTTGATGGATTCAAAAATAGGTAATGATCCCAAACATTGATAAATCAAAAAGGGAGAAAAATAATGAAATGATTAAGAAAGAGTGATGTTAAGTCTCTCTAGTCCCCAATGAAAAGAAAGTGCCTCTAAGAATTGGCAATTGTGGGCCGAGAAATAAAAGATGGAGTGCTTAATGAAAGGTGTAACCATTTACCCATACGGTATCCTACCCTAACCCAAAAGCCTTCATTACGTCCCGAAAGAAGTCCTACTTGATTTCAAACCGAGTGAGCTTACCTTAGTGGTGATCTACATGAGGGAAAGCCTATCGTACTTGAAGTCGTACTTGTGACATTCTCTTGTGAGATATGAGTGATCCTTTCATGAATCTTCGGATTGATTGCTCACTTCTTATGTGAGCTTGGCAGATGGAAAGTAGAGGAGGAAGAGTTTGGAGACAACCATGGCCTACATGATAGAACAAGAGTCCTTGATGAGTAAAGTAAATTCTTGAAGCTCAAATGTCACATAGAACTACATGTGCATGAATATTTGCCTTGTCGCCTTGTTGATAATGCATGAGTAGTATGGGTTATTGTTGGTCCCAACTGATGTGTGAATAGATCACCTTTAACTCGCTGAAATGACCCTTATGTTTAGGAGGTGGGAACTAATTTATTTTCTTGAGGACAAGCAAAGATTTAAGTTTGGGGGAGTTTATAAGTGGGGATCTTGACTACTTATTAGCACTTTTTTGCTATTGTTTTAGTCCGAAGTATTGATTTATATTCCCCAAACTAATAATTGCAGGAATGTTGGAAGTTTGGTCTCCCATGATGAAATGCGACTCAAAAAAGGAGTATTTCGATTCACAAGGAAGTAAAGGGCGTAAAAGCAAAGAAGTGCGGTCTGCAGAAGCATTTCTGCTACCGTAGATAAAATTGCGGACCGCAAAATTTCATATGTGGCCGCAAACTAAGTAAAGACACCCAGCAGAACTTTGGCCAATGTGTGGACCGCACATGAATTTTGCGGCCGCAGAACAACACTTTCACTGACAAATGATTCAAAGTTCAGAGAGTGGGCAAAAGACCAACTCCTAACACCTTGCTGAAGTGCGCACTGCACAAGAATTGTGCAGCCGCAGAAGATACTTCGCAGCACCAATCCAGAAATGTGCAGCTGCAGAATCCTATCTCCTGCCAAGTGAAGAAATCTGTAGACCACACATGGAATTGTGTAGCCGCAGAACCTCTCGAGGGGCACTTTTGTCAGTGAATTATGGGCCACCATAAATAGACGAGTTTCACAATTTTAGGTCATATTTCGAAGTTTGAGATGCTTTAGCCGTTACATTATGCCATTTTAGGAAGTTTGTGATTACTTTAGTGTCTAAAAAAATTATATTTTATCATTTTTACCCTTGATTATGAGTTTATTTAGCTTTTCTTATTTATTTTGTTAAATTTCCACTATGAGTGGCTAGATTTTTACTAGAATTGTGACCTAATTCGTCATGCCACAACCACGGGGAGAGCGACCAGTGCTCAGCCGAGATGCCCCGGTCGAGCAAGCCTGCACAATGCCTTCTACCTAACTCACTCATCAATAAAGAGAAGTCGTTAATTAGACAGTAAGATTTCATGTGAATAACACCAGTTTATTTCCATTTGTTACGTCTTTAATAAGTCTCCAAAATAGTACACTACATAATAATAGCTCGAAGTGGAAGATGTGATACAATTACAACACTTTGAGTTTAACTTTTCCAAAAAAACATACAACCCACGCTATGTCTATGTAGCCTCTAACAGAAACAAAAGGGTGCTACGACAGTGCCGACAACAAGTTGCCTGTTATACCGCAAAATGCTATGTGCAACGTACAAGAGATACAAGAACCCGGAATGAAGTGGGGCTCTCTAAGTCAACTGGGGAGAGGGCATACTGCTATCACTGCTCAGTTCTAAAGATGTAGCACCTCCGGCAAAAGGGACATTAGTACATGTAGAATAATACTAGTATGTATGATTAAACACCTTCTCAATAGAACGAGTGGTAATAAGGACAATCATAGAATCAATGGAAGTCTTAAACAATATCAAAATATCAAGTTAGGAACAAGACAAGTTTGCAAGTAAATTTCCATATTTTAGGTTGGGAGATCTTTAGTACCGATATACCACCGTGATTTTAGTATAGAGTCCGATCTTGGCCCGATTGGACAAGCCATCTCATCAGAGACATCCAATCACAACACCACCATGTGCGTAGCATAGCATCCAATCTCAGCCCGGTCGGCTAAGTCGTCTCACCACAATGTCGTGTGGGTCGACATCACATCACATTTTGCTAGCATTAATCTCATCCCATTTAAGGGGAAATATCTCAACATATCACTCTCATCCCATATAAGGGGGAAACAATCTCCTCACATCAATACGGGGATTTACCCCTCAATCACTCCTATACCGACACGTGTAGTTTTGGAGTTAGATTACTTCGACCTTCCCTTCCTTGGTGACTAAACAATACTCCCAAAGCATTTATTATTTAAAGGATTCATAGCTCATTTTGATGTCTTTTACACGTTTTTTTATTTCATTGGCACTAGTGGCCCCAAATGTAATATCATTCTTGGCACATTAGCTGTTTAATAACTCATGCTCACCTCTTTCACTTTTAAAAATCATCATGGATTATCAATAACAAGTTGTTTCTATTCAAGCCTTTAAGTACACACGTGAGCAAATAAGAGTCTTAAGCACATTGAGATTTCTTACACAATTTGGCATAATAGCTTTTATTTGAAACACGACTTGAAGTCATAACATGTTAATACACAGCCCATACTTATATTACCTTACCGAAGGATAAAACAATAATATAAGGGCATTCAGAACACAATTTTAAATATAACTTTCGATACAAAGCTTATTAAGAATAGTCCTATTTATAATGAACAACTCGGGACTTACAACTTGGGACTTATGGGATCATTGTGGGATTCAATTCTAAGAAAAAAATTTTAGCCAACATACCTTGTTTGAGTTTCCTTGAATTACTACAATGTTCCCGGAAATCTTAGCAACTTCGATCTATTTAGAAATATGACAAATTTGAACACAAATTAGGAAAAAGTTCACGGGTTCAGCTCATTTGAGCATTTTAACAAACACTAGGTGGACATTATGATCTCAAGGTTCTCCCATGGTAGATTCCTTCATCCCACAATCCAAAGTCTACCCATTTGAGCCAAACAACCTTCTCACAAACATTGATAGTACATGCATGCATAAAAAGATCACTCTCAAACCCAAGAATCACACTCTTCATTACCCATCTTCTACCCCAAATTTGAAATGGGAACTAGGGTGTGGAACCTTGCCTCTTGGATGAAGCACTTGTGAGTTTTCCTTTTGGATTCTCCAAATTTTGAGCAATGATTGATGAAGGATAGCTTAGGAACTCCCCTCTCACTCTACAGCACTTCCTCACTCTAAAAATATCGAATTTTCTCTTCACAAATGGTCCGTAACATCAATATATCAAAATAGGGTCGGGTTATTAAAATAAAAAATGAACACTCCAAGCACAGCTCTGGTCGTAGAGTGGAATGTATAATGGATATGCGGTCCGCAAAAGGGCCCAGAACTAATGTCAAGAACTGGCCTTTTCGGGCAGGTCTGCGGTAGCTCTGCGACCGCATAATGTGCCTTAGAATCCCCCTCCGGAAAATTTCGTGTTGGATCTGCAATGAGTTGTGTGGCCTGCAAAAACCTTATGCAGTCGCATATTGGACCGCAAAAAGACCCTCCAAAATTGGCCATTTTTCAGTTTCACTCCGCAGCCGATTTTGGGCCCGCAGAGTGATTCCGCGGCCGCATAGTGGATCTCAGAAATGCTCTGCTCTCCAAAAAAATTTCTTCAACTCCCCAACGCATTGTTCAACCCAAAAGGTCTGTACCGCGGTGTCTACAACCATCAAACACATAAGTCTACCTTGCCATCACGAAACCCCGAGTTTTAGGTGAAACTTTTACGGGGCCTTACACAACCCTAGTGTGTAAACCTTATGAGTATTTAATTTAATGCTTGTTTATGATTGGGTGTTTATTATTTAGCTTATTCTATGCTTTAGTTTTAGAATTAATGGTTGCAAACATTGATTCATGCCTTTATTACTTAGTCTCTACTTGAGAAAGATAGACCTAGTCTAGGATAACAAGGAATTAGGCTAGTACAGAGTTTGATTAGCCTAATTAAATGGTTCAAACTATATATAGTAAGAACCCGACTTGATCTCATATCAACTATTTGGTTTGATACCTATTTGGACTTGAGAAAGCCAAATTGGGCAAAATCGCTCTTTGACCAAGAGGTATTTAGTGGGTAACGTCGAGTTAAGAGCTATAATATACCCCAATCAACAAAAAACGTATTAACTTCTTTAATCCATTAGAAGAATACCTAGGCTATGGTCATATCCCTAGGATTTTTAACTATTTGAAAATATACCAAAAACAATCGTTCATTGCGATCGCAGAACCGAAATGTGGTCCGCTGATTGGACCGCAGAAGTGCCCCCAAAACTCTGAGGAGACTGTT
Source organism: Nicotiana attenuata (assembly GCF_001879085.1). Lineage (NCBI taxonomy): Eukaryota > Viridiplantae > Streptophyta > Magnoliopsida > Solanales > Solanaceae > Nicotiana > Nicotiana attenuata. The sequence continues at coordinate 224,018 of NW_017671183.1, forward strand.
CGGGTCTGCGACAGGAATGCGGTCCGCATTCCTGTTATGCGGTCACATTGTGCACCGCAGAACTGACCTTCACAAATCCTTGAGGAACTTATGCGACGATTATGCGGTCCGCATATTGGTTATGCGATCGCATAATAGACCGCATTTTCAACATTAATTTTGACAACTCTTCTGTTTCACTCTGCGGTAGGAATGCGGTCCGCATACTAGATCTGCGACCGCATTCTGGGCCGCAGAATGGCATTTTCTGGAAAAATTGATCCTTTTGATTCTTACAAGCTTAGATCAATACGAAGGGTCCGAACCGCGGCGAGCAAGCTCGCCGCGAAGAATTCTACGCATTCCTAACACATATTCGGATTCAACACCACAAGATACTAGGTTTTGAGCCAAAAAATTTTACGGGGCCTCACATCCTCCCCCACTTAAAATCATTCGTCCCCGAATGAGGACCTATTTCAAACTTTTCAGTATTTCAAAGGCCAGTTAGTTTTGAAAACATGTTACGCAGATTCCTATACTTTTCACTATTTCCCATATTCTTAGAAAAATTTTGCCAGAGTTTCCTTTGTAATTTGGACATCTCTACCTGATAGAGGGCCCCCGAAACACAAATTCCAAACACCATAACAGAATTACAACCATCCCTACAACTGTCATACAATTTTCTTACCTTAACAATTGCACACATTTGATCACTTGATACGTTTTGCTTATGAATCAGTTATTTCAATGAGTTTCACATAATTTAGCCATTTCAACATACTACATGCATACAAATAATTCATTACTAACATATACAACCGTTAATTGATTACTTATCACAAGAGTTCTTTGCAAAATTTTCATTTACCAAAGAGATGTTCACATGACTTAAAACAATCACAACACCTATAAGTCTTGCACAACTAGAGGGACTTCACTAGCATTTAGGAAGGAACCAATTCGGACACAATGATAGTTGTTTTAGAAATAGAAAGGCCACATAATTTCTTCTAGACTTGATCAAACAGATGGAGATATTTCTCTTTCATTTCCTTCTCCGCTTCCCATGTAGCTTCCTCAACTTGTTGACTTCGCCACGACACCTTAACTGAGGCAACTTCCTTATTTCTCAACTTACGGACTTGTCTATCAAGAATGGCAACCGGAACTTCTTCATACGAAAGCTCTTCATTAACCTCGATAGACTCGACTGGCACGATGGTGGATGGATCTCCAACCACTTTCTTCAACATGGACACATGGAACACCGGATGCACTATTGACATTTCGGGAGGCAATTCCAACCTATAGGCCACCTGCCCTACCCTTTGAATGATCCGGTACGGCCCGACGTACCTAGTATTCAACTTACCTTTCTTCCCGAATCGCATGACTCCCTTCATAGGAGATACCCTCAAGAACACCCAATCATCAACTTGAAATTCCAATTCTCTTCGACGAACGTCCGCATAGGATTTCTGGCGACTCTGAGCAGTTTTCATCCTTTCCTGAATGACCTTAACTTTTTCCATAGCCTGGTGCACAAGATCTGGCCCTATCAATTCTGCTTCACCCACTTCGAACCATCCAATCGGAGACATACACCTCCTTCCATAAAATGCCTCAAATGGGGCCATCTGAATGCTAGCATGAAAGCTGTTATTGTAAGAAAATTCTATAAGTGGAAAGTGATCATCCCAATTACCTTTGAAATCCAAGACACAAGCCCGCAACATATCTTCAAGCGTCTGAATAGTCCGCTCCGCTTGACCATCAGTCTGTGGATGGAAAGTTGTGCTGAGATTCACCTGAGTACCCAAACCTTGCTGAAATTTCTTCCAAAAATTAGCTGTGAACTAGGCCCCTCGATCTGAGATAATAGAAAGTGGAGTGCCATGAAGCCTTACTATTTCCTTGATATACAACTGAGCATACTGTTCTGCAGTATCGGTGGACTTGACTGGCAAGAAGTGAGCTGATTTGGTGAGTCAATCCACTATTACCCAAATTGAGTCGAACTTGCGCTGAGTGCGAGGTAACCCTACCACGAAATCCATGTTGATCATCTCCCATTTCCACATTGGTATTTCCATAAGCTGAGATAACCCACCGGGCCGCTGATGCTCAGCCTTCACTTGCTGACAATTCGGACACTTAGATACAAAGTCCGCCACACCCCTCTTCATACCGTTCCACCAATAAATTCCTTGAGGTCATGATACATTTTCGTAGAACCTGGATGCACGGAATACCTGGAATTATGAGCCTCCGCCATTACTCTCTCCCGAAGCTTATCCACATCCGGAACACACAGCCTACCTTGACACCGCAATACACCATCCTCGTCGCCGAGTGAAAATGCTGAAGTTTTGTTACTCAAAACTGCTTCCTTCATTTGAGCCAATGCTGGATCGATAAACTGCTTTTCCTTGACTTCCGCTACGAGTGACGATTCTGCTCCACTATGTACCATAACATTCCCCGCGTCTGATGTCGAAATACAAACCCCTAGACTAGCCAATTGATAAACCTCCCGAGCCAAGGGCCTTTGATCCACTCCCAAATGAGCCAAACTACCCATAGATTTCCGACTAAGAGCGCCGGCCACCACGTTCGCCTTCCCTGGATGGTACAAAATGTTCATATCATAATCCTTGAGTAATTCTAACCACCGTTGCTGCCTTAAATTCAATTCCTTCTGCTTGAACAAATACTGGAGACTCTTGTGGTCTGAGAACACATCCACATGGACCCCATAAAGATAATGCCGCCATATTTTCAAAGCAAACACAACTGCCGCAAGCTCCAAATCATGTGTCGGATAATTCTTCTCGTGATTCTTGAGCTGCCTCAAAGCATACGCTATAACTTTCCCATGTTGCATCAACACACACCCCAAACCAACCCTGGAGGCATCGCAATAAACCACAAATCCTTCCGTGCCTTCCGGCAAGGTCAATATTGGTGCCGAGGTCAACCTTGACTTCAGTTCCTGAAAACTTTTCTCACAAGCGTCGGACCATTGGAACTTAACTGCTTTCTGCGTCAACTTAGTCAACGGGGAGGCGAGGGCAGAGAATCCCTCCACAAACCTCCGATAATACCCTGCCAAACCCAAGAAGCTACGAATCTCCATCGGGGTCGTGGGTCTAGGCCAATCTTTTACTGCTGCAATCTTCTGGGGGTCTACCTGAATCCCTTCACTAGAAATAACATGACTCAAAAAGGCAACGGACTCCAACCAAAACTCACATTTTGAAAATTTAGCATACAACTGGTGATGATGAAGAGTCTGCAGAACAGCCCTGAGGTGACCGGCATGATCCTCCCGGATCCGCGAATAAACAAGGATGTCGTCAATAAAAACAATCACGAAGGAGTCTAGAAATGGCTTGAAGACACGATTCATAAGATCCATAAAGGCTGCCGGGGCGTTGGTTAGCCCAAAAGACATGACTAAGAATTCAAAGTGACCATAGCGAGTTCTGAAAGCGGTCTTGGGAATATCCTGCTCCCTAATCTTCAATTGGTGATACCCGGACCGTAGATCAATTTTGGAGAAGAACCTTGCACCTTGCAATTGGTCGAACAAATCATCTATTCGAGGCAGAGGATACTTATTCTTGATGGTGACTTTGTTGAGCTGCCGATAATCAATACACATCCGGAGCGACCCATCCTTCTTCCTGACAAAGAGAATCGGAGCACCCCACGGCGACACACTCAGCCGTATGAACCCCTTTTTCTAATAAATCCTTCAGCTGCTCCTTTAACTCCCTTAACTCCGCTGGAGCCATTCTATATGGTGGAATAGATATTAGCTGCGTATCTGGCAATACATCAATCCCGAAATCAATCTCCCTATCTGGCGGAATCCCTGGAAGCTTGTTCGGAAACACTTCGAGAAACTCATTCACGACTGGCACGGACTCGGGGGTAGACACTTCTGAAGTGGTGTCCGCCACCCGGACCAAATGATAGATACATCCCTTCTTAATCATCTTTGAAGCCTCAAGGTAGGAAATAAACCTACCCTTCGGCACCACATCATTCCCTTTCCACTCGATAACCGGCTCATTAGGGAACTCGAGTCTCATGACTCTCGTTTGGCAGTCAAGTTTAGCAAAGCACGAATAAAGCCAGTCCATCCCCATAATCACATCAAAATCCATCATTCCAAGCTCGATTAGATCGGCCGTGGTAACGCGACCACATACCATGACAACACAATTCCTATAAACTCGCGCGACTGTAATAGAATCACCAATCGGAGTCGATACAGAGAACGGCTCATGAAGCTGTTTGGGTTCTATCCCAAAGCTTGAAGCAATGAATGGGGTGACATAAGACAAAGAGGACTCCGGATCAATAAGAGCATAACAATCAATGGCCTGAACAGACAAGATAATTGTAACCACATCTGGAGAAGCCTCTGCAGTCTGACGACCACTCAAAGCATAGAACCGGCTGGGTCCACCTCTACCACGAGCTCCACCCCTAACTGTACCACGGCCTGTTGGGGTTGGAGGACGCACAGATGATGTGGCGAATGAAGAACCGGACGACTGAGCAGATCCCCTACCCATGCCCTGACTGGGCACACGACAGTCTCGCTGAATATGACCTCTCACCCCGCATCTGAAACACATCAGGATATCCAAGTAGCTAGTCTCTGTATGAAATCTCCCACACTTGGGGCATGGAGCCCTCCCCTGCTGCTGTGATCTCCCTCCTGAACGACCGGACTGATGGGGTCTCCTACTGTCTGAACCTGGTCTCATGCGGTTGCTCTACTGATAACTGTGCAGAGATGGTGGTGCGCTCGCTGAGGACTGAGCATATGACCGGGACGGCCCTGATGACCCTCTTCCCTGAGTTGATCTCCCTGAGTGACCCGCTGATCGGGCCCTGCTGCTATTCTCCCTTCACGGGGCCTTACACAACCCTAGTGTGTAAACCTTATGAGTATTTAATTTAATGCTTGTTTATGATTGGGTGTTTAATATTTAGCTTATTCTATGCTTTAGTTTTAGAATTAATGGTTGCAAACATTGATTTATGCCTTTATTGCTTAGTCTCTACTTGAGAAAGATAGACCTAGTCTAGGATAACAAGGAGTTGGGCTAGAATAGAGTTTGATTAGCCTAATTAAATGGTTCAAACTATATATAGTAAGAACCCGACTTGGTCTCATATCAACTATTTGGTTTGATACCTATTTGGACTTGAGAAAGCCAAATTGGGCAAAATCGCTCTATGACCAAGAGGTATTTAGTGGGTAACGTCGAGTTAAGAGCTATAATATACCCCAATCAACAAAAAACGTATTAACTTCTTTAATCCATTAGAAGAATACCTAGGCTATGGTCGTATCCCTAGGATTTTTAACTATTTGAAAATATACCAAAAACAATCGTTCATTTCTAGTTTCTTTTACTTAGCTTACAATTGATACAGTAATAGTAGAAATAGATGTCACGTCCCAAATTCGAGGGACATGACCGGCGCCCGACCGGGTAGCCCCAGTCAAGCGGACCTGGGTGCCTTTCCTAACCCACGTGTTACCCTATGTTTTCCTTACTCAATATTCCAAGAATTAGCCATATAATTAACTTAGAACACCTTTTTGCAAAACATATATACGTACATAATAGTTAATGAAATTACAAATTCTTTGCCCAACACACGAACATAGATTTACACAAGTTCTTAACCCACATCTACTGTCCACGGAGCCTCTAAAAGTACAACAAGATAATATAGTATTTGTCGGTAACAAGGCTCCGGCTATACCTTACACAAAAATCAAAAATAAAACTCCGAAAACAAGCGGCCTGAGCCACGCAGGGCCCCGAGAGGAAAGGGGCTCACCAAAAAGCTGATGGAGGACGAAGGGGAGCTACGATCGGTGGACTGGAGTACCTGCTACGGATCCACCTACAATCATAACACGAATGTAGCGCCCCCGCAAAAGGGACCGTCAGTACATTTAATTGTACTGGTATGTATGAACCAAACCTTGCTCCAAGTAAAACTCGAACCATAAACAAGTTATGTAGCAGTAATAAAAAACAAATCAAATCAAACAAGAGGGAACAACTAAGCCGAACAAGTATACAGTTCTCTCCTGCTTCCTCTTCCACACTTCCACATCAATAATTATTTCACAATTTAAATAGCAAGTATGTAATCGTAATAGAAATAACAATCAAATACACAAAGAAGAACAATCAACCAAACAAGTTACAATCTCTCCTTTTTTCCCTTCCAACATTTCCACATCAATAATTTCACAATTTTTGTTCATAAATTTCATTCAATAGTGATTTCGATCACTTTCCACCCTTATACCTCGGTCACCTTATTACCTCGGCCACCTTTATCACCACAACCCACACCTTATTACTTCGTGTTGGGGGCGCGCAACCCGATCCCACCGAGCAATCACAATTCACAAACAATACCACAGCAATGATAATTTACAAGGAGAACAACAACAAGTTTCAGGAGCAACGACAACAAATCCCAATAACAACGACAACACATCTCAAGGAATAATAACACAACTCACACAGGGTTTATATGACTATCAATGCCATTTCATCTTTTCAACAGCCAGTTGTACCGTTTAAATCACAACATAATTTTCCACAACTAGCCACAAAGGATGTTACCACAGTTTCTCAAATTTCACCAATCTCGATTCCTTTCCATCATTTATTGCCACAGTTCTTACCACATAACACATTCGCAATCACAACTTGGTTTATTGCCATTTACTTGGACAATCATATCGGACGTCTTAACCAACAACGTTTAAGGCACAATATTTACATGAATTCACAAATGGTTCACACAAGTAAAACACATATTACTAGCAAGAGTTTAACTTCACAAATAACCCACGTAGACCACACGTACCAAATATTGAAACACAAGCAAGGTGATTTACAAAGATCAAAGTTAGCCATACATACCTGGAGCCGAATTCCCTTTTAACTTCTATTTCCAATTCACCAAATAATCTAGCAACGTCAATCTAGTGCACAATTTAATACACGTAACATAGAATTTGGATTCACAAATGCTTCTCAAACTTATCTAGGTTATCAACCCCTTCTTTGTACAAGTCTTTGCTCCCCTCCTACTAGATTTTAGGTTATAGAAAGGCATGCATGTATGAGTTCAACCATTATTTTCAAGAAACCAATGCATGAGACTCCCCCCCCCGCCCCCTTAGTTTAAACTTGAAATTCAATAAAAAAGGGTTAGGGATTTTTAACCTGCAAGAAAAGGGGGATGAAGATAGCTTGAAATTCCCGGCCCGGATAGTTTTGAAGAATCAAATTTTTTGGAGAAGATGACTTTCTCTCTCAAGACCCTCTCTTCCTCTCTCTTATTTTGTGCAGAAGATCGTTAAAGAATGAGGGGGATGGGTGTTTTATTTCAAAGGGTCGGGTTTTAAAATTTAGAAAAATAGAAGCCCCGAGCAAGATCCGTGGTCGCATTTTGCGATCGCAGAACCGAAATGCGGTCCACAGATTTGGACCGCAGAAGTGCCCCCAAAACTCTGAGGAGTTTGTTCGGGTCTGCGACAGGAATGTGGTCCGCATTCCTGTTATGCAGTCCACATTGTGCACCGCAGAACTGACCTTCACAAATCCTTGAGCAACTTATGCGCGACGATTATGCGGTCCGCATATTGGTTATGTGATCGCATAATACCGCATTTCAACATTAATTTTGACAACTCTTCTGTTTCACACTGCGATAGGATGCGGTCCGCATACTAGATCTGCGACCCGCATTCTGGGCCGCAGAATGGCATTTTCTGGAAAAATTGATCCTTTTGATATTTACAAGCTTAGATCAAATACCAAGGGTCCGAACCGCGGCGAGCAATTCTACGCATTCCTAACACATATTCGGAGTCGACACCACAAGATACCAAGGTTTTGAGCCAAAAATTTTTACGGGGCTCACAGTAGAAATTAAAACTTTTTGTGAAGTGCAAATTAGTTAATCCATTCGCTTTCTTCAAGTATATACTCCTAACACCCCTTATAACTCGATGTGGATCGACCCTGACTCATAGTTGGGTAAATTATATTGCATACGGCCGTAATCATATCTCTTATTGAGGTGTGTTGTTGACGTTATCATCCACAATCGAGTTGTTTTTAAGCATTGCTTCTAGGTAGAATCGAATTCACTCATTATGGAACACATTAGGTATACTTAGTGCGTGACCGTAATATGTGCCCATTGCGCGTAAACTCATGGTGGACATCGAACAATATAAGTGGACCATAATGTGGAAGCTTTTACTATAAGAATTTAAAGTATTACGTTTGTTGTTTTGCCTTCTCCTTTTCTTCTTTCACAAATGAAAAGAAAATATAGTGGCTTTAATATCATTGCATCTATCGAGTTCTTTTTTTTTGTGTTCCAAGAATTCGAAAAGCAAATTAAAATGAGTAGAAACATAGAGTTTATTGTGCTTTCCAAAAGAACCCCAATATTCTATTTCTTTTGCAATCAATAAACTGAGAAAAACATCTATTTCTCTTTAGCAAAACTTCTCAGCAAATCTTTTTTCTATGATCTTTATTGCATTTTTCTCATCATCAAAGGTAGTAAGAAAGACTTCCCCTAAAAAGACAACACCATCCTTTTTCAGTACAAAAAAAATCATCAAATCTTGTCATTCCTTATGTTAATAAGTACTGATACATTTTTAAAGAAAAATATCTAGGTAATATGGAACTAGAAACTTTTGTCTTAGTAAGATTAGTAAAATCTAGACTTCCAATAATATACTTATGATGGTCTGAAATTCCAGATGTTCTTTTTAATAAAATGTTTAGATATTCATGGACAAACAATGTTCTTTGCCGATATTATAATATTCAAGCGTATTAAACTCATAAGTTCATCTTTAGTTTACACTTGAATATTATTTCTTTTTCTATCACTAGTTTTCTTCTGAATGGATGAAACTCTCACAAACTGGAGACTAAAGAACACTAAAAGTGAATTATGGACCTATTATCTACGTTCTTGTATTTATTAAATCTAGTGAACTTGTTGAAACTACTATAGTAAATCTGTTGGATTTAGACTTCAGTAAATGTGAAGCATTCCAATGAGCATCAGTTCGTATTGATACCAATTAAGAACACGAATGAGATTTTCCTCCGCAAATGAAAGTATTTGCTAGAGATGGAAAACTACAAATGTAAATAACATATCTACGAATATATTGATGAATTGCTCTACTCTCATGTTGTTTTTGGAATTTCATATAAGATCAAATATGAATTCGAGCATGTTTCGCATTAATAATCACGTCATCTTAAGAGATAAATTAAATAATCACTAGTAACTCTCAAATATTTACTTTCAATTGTGTTTTACATCTTCTTTTTGTTTATCTAAAACTTTTGAGTTTCATTTTGATGATATTTTAAAATATTATAGTGGGATAAATTTAAGAATTGTTGACATAAAAAGCCAAAGAGAATAAGGTCTTGAAAATATATAAAAGGTTTTGGAACAATTGAAGAGGATCGCTAGACATAATTGTGAAGTCTAAGCCATGTGCGGCATGATCTGCCAGAGGGGGTCGAAAGAAGTGATTGAAAATGGTTGGTCCAAGGAGAACTTCTTTATCTGAAATGTTTAAGGTATGGCTTCATAATATTTATAGCATCTTAATTTTTTAAGTGGCAGACCACACCTTCTATTTTGTGTTGTTGTTTTTAGAAAGAAGTATGAGAACTCAGTGAATAAGTCTAGTAACTGATTATGGCTTATTGTACGGGCAGCAGCCTATGTCATCAGAGGATTACTTACGAGCTGGTAAGTAAAATATGTTATTGTATTAAGAAACCCCCTCTTTATTTAGAAGAATTATTTGACTTGTTTATTTAAATGCAAAGGAAGACAAAGATGGTAATCCACGAATATGGCGACTATTTCTTGAGACTCATAAGAAGGATGATTAGCTTGTGGAACCTGAAACCAATGAAAAATAGGTATGTTGATTGAATAAATTTCATTTTAAACCCTTAACTTTTATCAAAGTATTGCATATTTCAAAGATTACAATTTTTAGGTCGAAATTCAAGAACTAGTACGATCTAAGCCGTCTCTTACAAACATTGAGATTGTAGAAAGGTGCTTTGGAACCTCCATCGTAATGACACGGCGGTAGTTTAAAGAATTAGCATTGTTTTGGTGGCTTAAGGTCTCGATCATCTTCGTATTTTGTATTTAACTTGCGTGTGTGGTCGAGTTTGGCTTTCGATAATTCAGGATTGATTTGGAAGAAAATAATTCTTGTTTTAGAAGCTTAAGTGAAAGAGATGGACTGGAGTTTTGACTTTTATATAGACAACTTCAAAAAGGTGTTTCGATAATTCCAATAGTTTCGATGATGATTTTGGACTTTGGTGTATGTCCGGATTTGGATTTGGAAGTCCGTAGGTTGATTTGATCCATTTTGGCAAAAATTGAAAGTTGAAGGCTTGGAAGGGTTATTGATTTTGATCGGGAGTGTGACTTTACTGATATCGGGCTCGATTGTAAATTCCGAGAGTTGGATTAGTCCGCTATGTCAATGTGCGACTTCCATGCAAAATTTAGAGTTATTTCAATTTGATTTGATATATTTCGACGTGAGTTTAGAATTTGAGAGTTCATAATTCATTAAGTTCGATTGTGTGTGATTCATAGTTTAGTGTTGTTTCATATGATTGAGGCCTCAAGAAGGTCCATGCTATATTTATGGAACTTGTGGTACGTTCGGGACGGGGGCCCTGGGTCCCCAGGCGTATGTTTCTGATGAGCTCGGTCATTTTCATGCTTTTGGGTAGTATGGTTCTGGTACTTCACACCTGCACATTTTTGAGCGCAGATGCGTATCCGCTTTTACGCATTTTGCATCGCATCTGTGATGTTGGGCCTGGCAGGAGCTTTGCTTCTGCGAGTGAAGGATCGCAGGTGGGCGCCCATCACATTTGCATGTTAAGGATCGGCAAGTGCGAGAACGTCCGCTTCAGCGGTCAGTGGAGCGCTTTTTGCGCAGGGGTAGTCGCTGTATGGTATAAGTGTTAACCGCAGATGCAAGATTCGTCTCGCAAATGCAAGAGCGCTAATGCGCAATATTTGTCCGCAACATGGAAAGGGCTAGACAAAAGCATATAATTTGAGGTTTTCCATTTTATCATATTTTTGAAGTTGTAGACCTCAGTTTTGGGCGATTTTGGAAGGGTTCTTCACGTAGTGGACCTAGGTAAGTGTTTTTTTATCCGTAATTGATATATTTCATTATTCTATAATTATTTTATCGTTAAATTAGTGAAATTGAATGAAAGAAAATATGAATTTTTGTAAATCTTTCAAAAATGTAAAGTGAGGATTTAATAAGGATGATTTGATATCGGAAATATGATAATTTTGGTATGGTGGACTCGTATCAGAATGGGTTTTCGAAATTTTATGAATTTATTGGGCTCTGAGGTTGCGGGGGGCTTTTGTTTTTTTGTTTGAAAACTTGTTTGGGTTGTTTTTTTTTGACTTTTTTAATTGTATAAAGATCGAAGCGTATTATTCCGAAATTGTTTCCTATGTTTTATTTATGATATTACATTGTTTTCACTAGTTTTGAGCCGTCTGGAGTTGTTTCACTCGAGAAGGTCATTTCAGAGTATCGTTTAGCTTCTTGAGGTAAGTATTTTGCCTAACTTTTATGGGAGAATTACCCCTTTAGGATCCGACGTCATTTGTGCCTATTTGTGTCTGATGTGAAATCCATGCACACAGAGGTGACGATACGTACTCGGGCCTATATATGGAAATTGACACGGTCTAGACCCTTAGGCATCTTTTATGTACTTATTGGATTTGTCAGTATATGTTATAATCTTTCAATTCGTCATGTCTACCATCACATGCTTTAATTAAGTTGTCGTTAAATGTCAAATATTTTTCCTTGTTGAGTTTGGTCTTATATGCTTTGTTCTGAGTTGTTACCACTTTACCATTACGCGATTTCTTTTATTGTTGAGTTGCTCTTCCTTGAGATAATTGACATGATATCTATTGTTGCTAAGTTTATTTCTCATGCCTTTAGAAGTAGTAACTAGATCGTGTCAACCCTTTCATTGTTTAAGCTTAATTCATACACTAGAATTCGGAGTTTGCCATTTCATGGAGATACTGTCACCAAATAGGAGTTATCCTTAAACAATTAATTGGAATTGAACTTACGATAGTCATTAATCTAGTTTAATTGAAGTTGTGTTTAAGGAGGTGTTGTTCCTTGTTGAGTTACTTTTTCCGTACATTTGTGGTTATTGAGATTCTATATACATTGTGTTGAGTGGGTGTGCTATTTTTTGTGAAAATATGATATCGTTGATTTCTTGGAAAGGTTGTGGCCTATGGGCACTGGTAATATGAGTGATATGTTGTGTTGTTGTGAATGATAGCACGTGTGAATTGTTGTGTGGTTTTGGTTTTTATGCGGAGTAATGTGCGCATCTCACTATTGTGGATGTATAGAGTGATATGGGCCGCTATATGTGTTTATTTTCCGGGGCGGAGTGAAAAGGGGCTATTAGACGAAGTGATAAGGGTGGCTATTACATGTTAGTGATAAGGGTGGCTATTTATACAGAGAGATACGGGGTGGTATAGAGAGCAGATAAATAGTGGCTGATGATTATTGTCAAGGGTGAAGTGATACGGGTTGCTTTAGAAGAGATAAGGGTGACAATGTCAGGATGATGTGTGACGGTATGGAACATTGTGTTGGTAATCTTTCGTGTGATGGGTGTGCTTTTCCTTGTGTTTCCTTATATCTTGCGTGACGTACGTTGTTGTTTCGATCAAACCATTCGATGTCTTTGATATAACTTATTAACTTGGGGATGCAAGTAGCACACTCGCTCAAAGCATACACTGAAGCATGCCCACTTTTACTAGTTTAGGAGTATGAAATTGATATTATTGATCATGCCCATGTATCTTTGTTATCCCATTTTCATGTTGCTATTGAGCCTATGAATTATGCCGGAGAATTGTATTGTAGACATGTGATCATGCGGGCGGATTATGATTGTGAGCCTGTGACCATGCGGAGCGAATTGGGATTATGAGCCTGTGGCCATGAACGAGCGGATTGTGATTGTGAGCCTGTGGCTATGCGGGCGGATGTGACTGTGAGCCTGTGAACTATGCCGGGCAGATTGTAATTTGGCACGTGAGTTTCCGTACGGTTGGGAATTCTAGATATGGGCCACAGAGTGTCATGAATATATATGGTTGGTTGAGGACCGGAGACTTGTGTCTATGATATGAGGTATTACAAAGTGATTTTCGTGTGAAACTTGGGTTATAACGGATTGATTAATTGTTTGTCCTTTGTATTCCCTATTTGTATTTAGTGATACTTCGCAGTGTTCTTATTGATTAATGTCTATATCACATGTTTGATTGTTTTCCATTTACTGATATTCTGCTTTCCAATTTAGCTTTATGCTTTTATCTGGACTGTTATTTGTATATGAGAGTGTCCTTGACTGCTACCTTCAGTCACTATCCACCGAGTTAATCTGAATACTACCTAAGGTACCGGCGGCATGGTAATAATCATACTACACACTTCTGCACTGATTTTTTGTGCCAGAGCCAGGTATTAGGACGATATCGGACCTGGCGAGTTAAGCTGGTTGATTGGGCGAGCATTCTAGGTAGATCGCTTTGAGTCTCCAGGCGAAAGTCCCTGGAGTCTCCTTCCTTACATTGTATTGTCAGTTTGACATTTTGAATATATGTATTTGATCCTTTAGAGTCATTCATGTATTCAAACTAGAGTTCATACGACGTGTAACAAGCCTGTACTTGGGAAGTTATTTAGATGTATTTATCTCTTACCTAGTGATTAATTCACGCATTTGTCCTCATGCACTACTATTAAACTATGTTCAGTTACATGTTAGATGCTTAATTGTTAGTAATCCAACTTACATAGTCATAGAGAGACTATAGGTTGCAGCACGACTCCTAATGGAGGGAAATGGGGTTGGACAACTGGTATCAGAGCTTAGTACGAATCGCAAGCAAGTTTAGTAGAGTCTCTGCGGATTGGTAAGGAGGCGTCTGCACTTTATCTTAAAAGAGGCTAGGAACCAGTAGGAAAATCTCCGACTTGTTTCATCCTTTCAAACGGATTTTTTAAATTTCGAAAGTTTGAGCCTTTGTTTTCTATTCCTCTCACAGATATGAGGACGGCGCGATACTGGACAGCTGAGTAGACACTTGTGCCCTGCTCCCGAGCTGCGAAAGGCCGGGGCCCGAGGTATAGAGGCCGAGGAAGGGGCAAAACGCGCCGCAGCTAGCAGCACACCTGTCGGAGCAGCAGTTGGAGGAACCGCAGTCAGATTCCGGTTGGGGGACAGCACTAAGAGTGCTTGGTTGTTACCTTCGACGTCCAGGAGACTTAGCACAGGTCCTGAGGCAGTTTGGTAACATTGGACTCAAGGCGGGGATTGATCTTTGTTGCCCAGCTACTTCGCATATTTGGGGGAGGAGCTTAGAGTCCCACTGCCCGCACTACTCTAGAGCAGCAGGCTCACAATTTGTCAGGTGCCGGGTTTTAGAGCCTGTTTATTTCGGTTCAGTCCTAAGGTCACGCCAGGGGCAACCAGAGGAGGAGCAGTAGAGCTGCAGGTTCAAGAGGTATAGTCTCCTGACTTCACTGGCAATAGCGACGATGATCACAGGATTTTAGGAAGTGTCACTATTCCCCCACAATTAAGGTATTGTGAGTAGAGCGAGTTGCTTTTAACTTATTATTTTAGTAGTCGGGGGAGTGTATCAGTGGTGGGCAGGTTTTGAGGAGGGTAGAGCTGAGCGAGTGGTAGTAACCAAGCCGCACTTGGGTCATTTTTTGGAGATATTCTGAGAGTTTGTTCTTAGAGACCTCTTCGGGTTGCGTGGTGTGTAGAGTCTTGAGGCAGTTGTGTCAAGGGCACCAATGACGGTTTTCAGAGTATGCTATCAGGTTGCAGTGAGTTTATCCGTCTTCCACCTACTTTGGTTTCCTACAGTCAGAAAGCGGGTCTGCAGATTCATTGAGGGGCTCAGTTATGATCTTAGATTCTGCATGGCTCAGGAAGTTGCAGACTGATTACTCCATTTTAGCAGGTGGGTGGAGATGCAGGATGTTAGAGCATATTCAAGGTGAGGATAGGGAGGCTAAGGATGACCAAAGAGGTCTCGTGTTCTGGAGGGTTTAGTGGATTCCACTCCTTGCTATGGTCATCATGGCGAAGGCTTGGACAGTCGCCATCCAGTCCGTACTTCAGACTACTCTTGGTGCTCCAGTTAGTCAGGGTACTCATTTGGGGTAGTCATATTTTAGTGCACCACCGGGCATGGGGTTTCCTAACATCGATTATTCTAAATTTATCTGGATAGACTTAATACGAGCAGCCACGCCCGCAGAGGGGTTTGTTTAATAGGTGTGGTGATACTAGGAAGATCATGAGAGATGTTCCAATGGGAGGGGCATATTTTATTTGAGCACTTAAGCTTAGCGGGTTCCATTCCAGTTGCTACCCACTTTACGACAGTTAGGGGTGGAGGACGGGTGGGTAGAGGGCGCCCCTAGAGGGGGAGACCCGCCCCGTTGATATATTTCATGGAAGGGTTGAGGCCGCTCTAACCAGATGGGTATCATTACAGGTATGGTTTTGATTTTGTTTATAATGGAGGAGCATCATCCTTATTTTATTGGGTTCTGTTTATCAAGGTGAGTCTCCTATCATTGCTTCACATATGGGTTGAGTTTCGTGATTTTGTACTTACTTATGTTTTTACCCCTGTTGGGAGATTCTATATGTGGTAAATCTTCGTGTCTATCAATGTTATTATTCACTATTAAAAAGCTATGAAGGCTAGAATGACTTTCCTCATTACGGTAGGTTTTGATGTGATTTCTGATGGTTTAGTTGCAATTTGTGATTTTGATGCTCACTAGTATTGGGAGTTTGTTACGTGTTGTGATTTTTGTTTTGTAGTTTGAGTTAGTGGAAGGTTTCGGTTGGTATGATGTATATTCTACTTGTGATTTAGAGTTGAGGGTGTGGACCCTCGCATTTGATTTGATATATTTTTGAACGGACTACGTGTTTGTGGTGGAGTTATATAAGGATAAGATCCTTGTGATTAGTTCAATATGTTTTGATTTCTTCCCTCCCTAGTTGGGGGTGAATTAATTAGTGTTATGGCATATGATGGGAGTTGTACCTGTCGGGCTATTTGATAGTTCTCTCATGTGTTTCTCTTTGCATAATTTAATCATATTCGTGTTGTGCTTAATTGGTTTTTAGCTTACGAGGTTGTGTTTCCCAGGTGGCGTTAGACGTGACTTGTTGATTGGGTTAATACTTATGAGGTTCTTCATGTTTCTTGCATCGTTGTCAGTGTTGTGAGTGTTTGGAACAGGGTCTAGCTGATATGAGGTTGATTGTCGGTGCTAAGATTTGAATTATGGGCACCTATTAGATTAGAGATCTTTTTAATGGGCATATGTGTGATTGTGTTACGTCGTGTGGTGTACCTGGTGGGTGTAGGCATGAGTTATTGCAAAACATTGGTTGAGCTAATTACGCGTGTGTGGTGTGGGAATCGGGTCTTTTGAAAATGATCGATGGTCGAAATTTGGTTCTAAGGTTACCAGTGTGGGTGAAAAGGAATAATTTTTTCAAGTAAGATGGTGTTGTCGGGCCTAGTGGATTGGGATGACATGGGGTCACCCGCGGTGTAAGGCCCCGTAAAATTTTCAAAAATCCGGACCTTTTGGATTGAACAGTATGCTGGGGAGTTGAAGGAAATATTTTTCGAAGTAAGCATTTTTGCGGCCCATTATGCGGCTACATAATCAACTCTGCGGGCCGCAGAATGGCTGCAGAGTGAAGCAGTCTTTGTTGGCAAATTTTGAGGTCAGTTTCTCGCGAATTATGCAACCGGCATATCCATTTCACGGTCTCCCCCCCCCCGCAACTTTGGTCATATAATCGTCCTTGATTTGCGAAGGGAGGTTCTCAAACGCATTATGCGACCGCAAAATAGGTTTTGGGCGGGCCGTATAACGTCGTAGAGTGACGCAGACCAGCCAATTCCAGGGCACTTTTTCGCGATCATTTGCAGACCGGCATAAACCATCATCCGATTGCATATGCGGACTACAGAACCTTTTCCGAGCTTCATTTTCTGGGTTTAAAAACTCGACCAAACTTCGTTAAATAGATGTAAGGGGCATTTTGAGTAATTTTCTGATATAGAGAGAGAAAGAGATGTATTAGAGGAATAAAGTGATCTTCCATCAAATTTTCTCTTCAATTCTTGTTTTAACATGTGAATATTTCAAGAGAGGCACCTAGATCTTCTTCCTAAGAGGTAAGATTCTATCATCCAAACTCTTAATTTAAAAATGTAACTAGAATGGGCCATTAGTAAGGGTATTCAAGGAGATTGGGGAAAGTGATTACCTGCATGCACGTGTTTCCTAAGGTAATGTGGGGAGGTTGTGTAGTTAAAGTAGAAAATAACGGTGTATGGTTGGTGGAGTCTTACAATAAAAAAGGGCCATGAAACCTTAATACACACAAAGTTTTTTGTTAAGAAATGCTCAAGTGGGCTAGAATGTATGATCATTTTCCTAATTTGGGTTCAAATTTTGCTAATATTGCTAAAATAGACTTGAAGTTGCATAATATACCGGAACATGCTTAGAGTTTTAGAGGCTCAATCGAGTTATGTGCGGCTAACCCCTTCTTTTTAGATTGAACCATTGGTGTTCGTGTTAAGTTGGTGTAAGTCCCCAAACTAATCATACTAGAGTGACTATCCTAATGTGTTGGTTGAATGAATACATGTTCAAATATTTGTTCTAAATGCTTATCATGTCAATCTTGCCCTTTTTAGGAATGTGTTTACAAATGTGAATATGTGTTGGAGAGGTTAAATTTCATGTCAAAAATCGAATAAAGGTTGTTACGCTTAATTTGTAAACAAGGCCTTATGTGCTTAGGATCTTCCGAGTTTTTCCCATTGTTGTTGTACAAATGACTACAATAATAGGCCTTATTGTTGCTGATGATAATGTTATTTGAATTGTGTAAAACGGGAAACTTGAATTTTGTGAAATACGGCAAGTGCAAAGAATGACTTAATAAAATGAGGCCACTAGTGCTAATGTTATTGAAAGATAGGAAGGAAATATGAAGTGAGATAATTGATTGAGGTTGATGTCTCAAGTTGAGATGGCCTAAGCCGATCGACCGGATGGATGCCATACGCACACATGGTGGTAACTGTGGTGGAAATGATTGATTGAACATTGTGGATATGGTTGATATCTCAAATTGAGAATGAACTAGCCGATCGGTCAAAGATCGTACTCCATGATAGAACACGGCGGTATTGTGGATTGTGG
>NW_017671183.1:242535-328535 GCF_001879085.1 Nicotiana attenuata
CTGCTCCTTTAACTCCCTCAACTCCGCTGGAGCCATTCTGTATGGTGGAATAGATATTGGTTGCGTATCTGGCAATACATCAATCCCGAAATCAATCTCCCTATCTGGCGGAATCCCTGGAAGCTCGTCCGGAAACACTTCGAGAAACTCATTCACGACTGGCACGGACTCGAGCGTAGACACTTCTGAAGTGGTGTCCGCCACCCGGACCAAATGATAGTTACATCCCTTCTTAATCATCTCTGAAGCCTTAAGGTAGGAAATAAACCTACCCTTCGGCACCACGTCATTCCCTTTCCACTCGATAACCGGCTCGTTAGGGAACTCGAGTCTCATGACTCTCGTTCGGCAGTCAAGTTTAGCAAAGCACGAATAAAGCCAGTCCATCCCCATAATCACATCAAAATCCACCATTCCAAGCTCGATAAGATCGACCGTGGTAACGCGACCACATACCGTGACAACACAATTCCTATAAACTCGCGCGGCTGTAATAGAATCACCAACCGGAGTCGATACAGAGAACGGCTCATGAAGCTGTTCGGGTTCTATCCCAAAGCTTGAAGCAATGAATGGGGTGACATAAGACAAAGAGGACCCCGGATAAATAAGAGCCCCCTTCTTTGTACAAGTCTTTGCTCCCACCCAACTACTCCTACTAGATTTTAGGTTATAGAAAGGCATGCATGTATGAGTTCAACCATTATTTTCAAGAACCAATGCATGAGACTCCCCCCCTTAGTTTAAACATGAAATTCAATAAAAAGGGTTAGGGATTTTACCTGCAAGAAAAGGGGGATGAAGATAAGCTTGAAATTTCCCGGCCCGGATAGTTTTGAAGAATCAAATTTTGGAGAAGATGACTTTCTCTCTCAAGACCCTCTCTTCCTCTCTCTTATTTTGTGCAGAAGATCGTTAAAGAATGAGGGGGATGGGTGTTTTATTTCAAAGGGGTCGGGTTTTAAAATTTAGAAAAATAGAAGCCCGAGCAAGATCCGTGGTCGCATTTTGCGATCGCAGAACCGAAATGCGGTCCACAGATTGGACCGCAGAAGTGCCCCCAAAACTCTGAGGAGTTTGTTCGGGTCTGCGACAGGAATGTGGTCCGCATTCCTGTTATGCAGTCACATTGTGCACCGCAGAACTGACCTTCACAAATCCTTGAGCAACTTATGCGACGATTATGCGGTCCGCATATTGGTTATGTGATCGCATAATAGACCGCATTTTCAACATTAATTTTGACAACTCTTCTGTTTCACACTGCGATAGGAATGCGGTCCGCATACTAGATCTGCGACCGCATTCTGGGCCGCAGAATGGCATTTTCTGGAAAAATTGATCCTTTTGATATTTACAAGCTTAGATCAATACCAAGGGTCCGAACCGCGGCGAGCAATTCTACGCATTCCTAACACATATTCGGAGTCGACACCACAAGATACTAGGTTTTGAGCCAAAAATTTTTACGGGGCCTCACAGTAGAAATTAAAACTTTTTGTGGAAGTGCAAATTTAGTTAATCCATTCGCTTTCTTCAAGTATATACTCCTAACACCCCTTATAACTCGATGTGGATTCGACCCTGACTCATAGTTGGGTAAATTATATTGCATACGGCCGTATCATATCTCTTATTGAGGTGTGTTGTTGACGTTATCATCCCACAATCGAGTTGTTTGGAAGCATTCAACCTCATTTGTGAGACACTTAGGTATATTAGTGCGTGACCGTAATATGTGCCCATTGCGCGTAAACTCATGGGTGGACATCGAACAATATAAGTGGACCATATGTGGGAAGCTTTTACTATAAGAATTTAAAGTATTACGTTGTTGTTTTGCCTTCTCCTTTTCTTCTTTCACAAATGAAAAGAAAATATTAGTGGCTTTATATCATTGCATCTATCGAGTTCTTTTTTTTGTGTTTCCAAGAATTCGAAAAGAAAATTAAATGAGTAGAAACATAGAGTTTATTGTGCTTTCCAAAAGAACCCCAATATTCTATTTCTTTTGCATCATAAACTGAGAAAAACATCTATTTCTCTTTAGCAAAAACTTCTCAGCAATATCTTTTTCTATGATCTTTATTGCATTTTTTCTCATCATCAAAGGTAGTAAGAAAGACTTCCCCCTAAAAAGACAACAACATCCTTTTTCAGTACAAAAAAAATCATCAAATCTTGTCATTCCTTATGTTAATAAGTACTGATACATTTTTAAAAGAAAAATATCTAGGTAATAGGAACTAGAAACTTTTGTCTTAGTAAGATTAGTAAATCCTAGACTTCCAATATATACTTATGATAGGCTGAAATTCCAGATGTTTCTTTTTAAATAAATGTTAGATATTCATGGACAACAATGTTCTTTTGCCGATATTATAATATTCAAGCTATTAAACTCATGAGTCATCTTTAGTTTACACTTGAATTATTTTTCTTTTTCTATCACTAGTTTTCTTCTGAATGGATGAAGAATCTCACAAAACTGGAGACTAAAGAACACTAAAAGTGAATTATGGACTATGTATTAGTCTGTATTTATTAAATCTAGTGAACTTGTTGAAACTACTATAGTAAATCTGTTGATTTAGACTTCAGTAAATGTTAAGGATAGCATTCAAAGATCAGTTCCGTTATTGAGTAACAATTAAGAACACGAATGAGATTTTTCCTCCTAAATGAAAGTATTTGCTAGAGATGGAAAACTACAAATGTAAATAACATATCTACGAATCATATTGATGAATCTGCTCTACTCTCATGTTGTTTTTGGAATGTTCATATAAGATCAAATTATAATGTCGAGCATGTTTTCGCATTTAATAATCACGTCATCTTAAGAGATAAATTAAATTTATCACTAGTAACTCTCAAATATTTACTTTCATATTGTTGTTTCAATTTTTCTTTTTTGTTTATCTAAAACTTTTGAGTTTCATTTTTGATGATATTTTTAAAATATTATAGGATAAATTTAAGATTGTTGACATAAAAAGCCAAAGAGATAAGGTCTTGAAAATATATGAGAAGGTTATGGAACAATTGAAGAGGATCGCTAGACATAATTGTGAAGTCTAAGCCATTGTGCGGCATGATCTGCCAGAGGGGGTCGAAAAGAGTGATTGAAAATGGTTGGTCAAGGAGAACTTCTTATCTGAAATGTTTAAGGTATGGCTTCATAAATATTTATAGCATCTTAATTTTTTAAGTGGCAGACCACACCTTCTATTTTGTGTTGTTGTTTTTAGAAAGAAGTATGAGAAACTCAGTGAATAGGTCTAAACTGATTATGCCTTATTGTACGGGCAGCAAGCCTATCAGAGAGATTACTTACGAGCTGGTAAGTAAAATATGTTATTGTATTAAGAAACCCCCTCTTTATTTAGAAGAATTATTTGACTTGTTTATTTAAATGCAAAGGAAGACAAAGATGGTAATCCACGATATATGGCGACTATTTTCTTTGAGACTCATAAGAAGGATGATTAGCTTGTGGAACCTGAAACCAATGAAAAATAGGTATGTTGATTGATAAATTTCATTTTAAACCCTTACTTTTATCAAAGTATTGCATTATTTCAAAGATTACAATTTTTAGGTCGAAATTCAAGAACTAGTACAATCTAAGCCGTCTCTTACAAACATTGAGATTGTAGAAAGGTGCTTTGGACCTCCATCGTAATGACACGGCCGGTAGTTTAAAGAATTAGCATTGTTTGGTGGCTTAAGGTCTCGATCATCTTCGTATTTTGTATTATAACTTGCGTGTGTGGTCGAGTTTGGCTTTCGGATAATTCAGGATTGATTTGGAAGAATAATTCTTGTTTTAGAAGCTTAAGTGAAAAGAGATGGATGGAGTTTTGACTTTTATATAGACAACTTCAAAAAGGTGTTTCGATAATTCCAATAGTTTCGAATGATGATTTTGGACTTTGGTGTATGTCCGGATTTGGATTTGGAAGTCCGTAGGTTGATTTGATCCATTTTGGCAAAAATTGGAAAGTTGAAGGCTTGGAAGGTTAATTGATTTGATCGGGAGTTGACTTTACTGATATCGGGCTCGGATTGTAATTCCGAGAGTTGGATTAGCTCCGCTATGTCATGTGCGACTTCCATGCAAAATTTGAGGTTATTCCAATTTGATTTGATATGTTTCGACGTGAGTTGTAGAATTTGAGAGTTCATAAGTTCATTAAGTTCGATTGTGGTGTGATTCATAGTTTAGATGTTGTTTCATATGATTTGAGGCCTCAAGAAGGTCCATGCTATATTATGGAACTTGGTGGTACGTTCGGACGGGGGCCCTGGGGTCCCAGGGTATGTTTCTGATGAGCTTCGGGTCATTTTCATGCTTTTGGGTAGGTATGGTTCTGGTACTTCACACCTGCACATTTTTGAGCGCAGATGCGTATCCGCTTTTACGCATTTTGCATCGCATCTGTGATGTTGGGGCCTGGGCAGGAGCTTTGCTTCTGCGAGTGAAGGATCGCAGGTGCGCCCATCACATTTGCATGTTAAGGATCGCAAGTGCGAGAACGTCCGCTTCAGCGGTCATGTGAGCGCTTTTGCGCAGGGGTAGTCGCTGGTATGGTAAGTGTTAACCGCAGATGCAAGATTCGTCTCGCAAATGCAAGAGCGCATATGCGCAATATTTGTCCGCAACATGGAAAGGGCTAGACAAAAGCATATAATTTGAGGGTTTTCCATTTTTATCATATTTTGAGTTGTAGACCTCAGTTTTGGGCGATTTTGGAAGGGTTCTTCACGTGTTGGACTAGGGTAAGTGTTTTTTTATCCGTAATTGATTATATTTCATTATTCTATAATTATTTTTATCGTTAAATTAGTGAATTGAATGAAAGAAAATATGAATTTTTGTAAAATCTTTCAAAAATGTAAAGTGAGGATTTAAAGGATGATTTGATATCGGAATATGATAATTTTGGTATGGTTGGACTCGTATCAGAATGGGTTTTCGAATTTTATGAATTTTATTGGGCTCTGAGGTGCGGGCTTGTGGTTGACTTTTTTTGTTGACTTTTTATTGTTAATTAAAGATCGAAGCGTTATTATCCGAAATTGTTTCCTATGGTTTTATTTATGATATTACATTGTTTTCACTAGTTTTGAGCCGTCTGGAGGTTGTTTCACTCGAGAAGGTCATTTCAGAGTATCGTTTTAGCTTCTTTGAGGTAAGTATTTTGCCTAACTTTTATGGGAGAATTACCCCTTAGGATCCGAGTCATTTGTGCTATTTGTGTCATGTGAAATCCATGCACACGAGGTGACGAGTACGTACTCGGGCTTATATATGGAAATTGACCGGTCTAGACCCTTAGGCATCTTTTATGTACTTATTTGGATTTGTCAGTATATGTTATATCTTTCATTCGTCATGTCTACCATCACATGCTTTAATTAAGTTTGTCGTTACATGTCAAATTTTTTCCTTGTTGAGTTTGGTCTTATATGCTTTGTTCTGAGTTGTTACCACTTTTACCATTACGCGATTTCTTTTATTGTTGAGTTGCTCTTCCTTGAGATAATTTTTACATGATATCTATTGTTGCTAGTTTATTTCTCATGCCTTTAGAAGTAGTACTAGCTCGTGTCAACCCTTTCATTGTTAGCTTAATTCATACACTAGAATTCGGAGTTTGCCATTTCATGGAGATACTGTCACCATAGAGTTATCCTTAAACAATTAATTGGAATTGAACTTAGCGATAGTCATTAATCTAGTTTAATTGAAGTTGTGTTTAAGGGAGGTGTTGTTCCTTGTTGAGTTACTTTTCCGTACATTTTGTGGTTATTGAGATTCTATATACATTGTGTTGAGTGGTGTGCTATTTTTGTGAAAATATTGATATCGTTGATTTCTTGGAAAGGTTGTGGCCTATGGGCACTGGTAATATGAGTGATATGTTGTGTTGTTGTGATGATAGCACGTGTGAATTGTTGTGTGGTTTGGTTTTTTTATGCGGAGTATAATGGTGGCATCTCACTATTGTTGACTGTATAGAGTGATATGGGCCGCTATGGTGTTATTTTCCGGGCGGAGTGAAAAGGGTGGCTATTAGACGAAGTGATAAGGGTGGCTATTACATGTAGTGATAAGGGTGGCTATTATACAGAGAGATACGGGTGGCTATAGGAGAGATAATAGTGGCTGATGATATTGTCAGGGTGGAGTGATACGGGTGGCTTTAGAAGAGATAAGGGTGACAATGTCAGGGATGATGTGTGACGGTATGGAGACATTGTGTTGGTAATTTTCGTGTGATGGTGTGCTTTTCCTTGTGTTTTCCTTATATCTTGCGTGACGTACGTTGTTGTTTCGATCAACCATTCGATGTCTTTGATATAACTTATTAACTTGGGATGCAGTAGCACACTCGCTCAAGCATACACTGAAGCATGCCACTTTTACTAGTTTAGGAGTATGAAACTTGATATTTATTGATCATGCCCATGTATTCTTGTGTTATCCATTTTCATGTTGCTATTGAGCCTATGATTATGCCGGGAGAATTGTGATTGTGAGCATGTGATCATGCCGGGCGGATTATGATTGTGAGCCTGTGACCATGTCGGGCGAATTGGGATTATGAGCCTGTGGCCATGACGAGCGGATTGTGATTGTGAGCCTGTGGCTATGCCGGGCGGATTGTGACTGTGAGCCTGTGACTATGCCGGGCAGATTGTAATTTTGGCACGTGAGTTGTCCGTGCGGTTGGGATTCTAGATATGGGCACGAGGTGTCATGAATATATGATGGTTGGTTGAGACCGAGACTTGTGTCTATGATATGAGGTATTACAAAGTGATTTCGTTGTGAAACTTGGGTTACAACGGATTGATTAATTGTTTGTCCTTTGTATTCCCTATTTGGTATTAGTGATACTTCGCAGTGTTCTTATTGATTTAATGTCTATATCACATGTTGATTTTGTTTCCATTTACTGATTTCTGCTTTCCATATTTAGCTTTATGCTTTTATTCTGGACTGGTTATTTTGTATAGTAAGTGTCTTGACTTGTACCTCGTCACTACTCCACCGAGGTTAGTCTTGATACTTACTAGGTACCGGCCATGGTATACTCATACTACACTTCTGCACATTTTTGTGCAGAGCCAGGTATTGGAGATATCGGACCTGGCAGAGTTAGCTGGTTGATTGCGAGGATTCATGGTAGAGCTGCTTGGTCTTCGAAGTCCCTTGGAGTCTCTTCCTTACATTGTAGTGTCAGTTTGACATTTGAACAGTATTGTATTTTGATCCTTTAGATCATTCCATGTATTCAACTAGAGTTCATGACTGTGTAACACCGGTCTTGGGAAGTTATTATGATTATTTCCACCTAGGCATATTCCGCATTTGTCTCAGCACTATATTAAACTATGTTTCAAGTTAACATTGTTAAGAATTGGCTTAATCGTTGTTAGTAATCAACTTACCTAGTCATAGAGACTAGGTGCCATCACGACATCCTATGGAGGGAAATTGGGGTTGTGACAACTTGGTATCAGAGCTCTAGTACGAATCACAAGCAAGTTTAGTAGAGTCTTGCGGATTGGTATGGAGGCGTCTGCACTTATCTTAAAGAGGCTACGGAACTATTAGGAAAATCTCCACTTCTTTCATTCCTTTCATACGGATTTTTTGATTTCGAAGTTTGAGCCTTTGTATCTCTATTCTCTCACAGATGATGAGGACGCGCGATACTGGATCAGCTGAGTAGACACTTGTGCCCCCTGCTCGAGCTGCGAAAGGCCGGGCCCGAGGTAGAGGCCGAGGAGGGGCACGCGCCGCAGCTACAGCACCTGTCGGAGCAGCAGTTGAGGAACCGCCAGTAGATCCGGTTGGGGGACAGGCACTAGAGGTGCTTGTTGTTACCTTCGGACTCCAGGAGACTTTAGCACAGGTCCTGAGCATGTTTGGTACATTGGCTCAGGCGGGATTGATCTTTGTTGCACCAGCTACTTCGCATATTGGGGGAGGAGCTTAGAGTCCCACTGCCCGCACTCTAGAGCAGCAGGCTCACATTTGTCAGGTGCCGGGTTTAGAGCCTGTTATTTCGGTTCAGCCTAAGGTCACGCCAGGGGCATCAGAGGAGGAGCAGTAGAGGCTTGACAGGTTCAAGAGGTATAGTCCACCTACTTTCACTGGCATAGCGACCGATGATGCACAAGGATTTTTAGAGAAGTGTCACCATATTCTCCACACCATAGGTATTGTGGAGTAGAGCGGAGTTGCTTTTACTATATTTTAGTAGTCGGGGGTAGTGTATCAGTGGTGGCAGGTTTATGAGGAGGGTAGACTAGCGATGTAGAACCACCCACTTGGGCTCATTTTTTTGGAGATATTCTTGAGGAGTTTGTTCTTAAGACCCTTCGGGTTGCGTGGTGTGTAGAGTTTGAGCAGTTGTGTCAGGGCACCATGACGGTTTCAGAGTATGCTATCAGGTTCAGTGAGTTATCCCGTCTTGCACCTACTTTGGTTCCTACAGTCAGAAAGCGGGTCTGCAGATTCATTGAGGGGCTCAGTTATGATCTTAGATTCTGCATGGCTCAGGAGTTGCAGACTGATACTCCATTTTAGCAGGTGGTGGAGATTGCCAGGATGTTAGAGCATATTCAGGGTGAGGATAGGGAGGCTAAGGAGACCAAGAGGTCTCGTGGTTCTGGAGGGTTTAGTGGATTCCACTCCTTAGCTATGAGTCATCATGGCGAAGGCTTGGACAGTCGGCCATCCCAGTCCGTACTTCAGACTACTCTTGGTGCTCCAGTTAGTCAGGGTACTCATTTGGG
The DNA here is from genome assembly GCF_001879085.1 of Nicotiana attenuata. NCBI lineage: Eukaryota > Viridiplantae > Streptophyta > Magnoliopsida > Solanales > Solanaceae > Nicotiana > Nicotiana attenuata. Next base: position 251,350 of record NW_017671183.1, read on the forward strand.
GTAGTCATATTTTAGTGCACCACCGGCATGGGGTTCCTACATCGATTATTCTATTTATCTGGCATAGACTTAATACGAGCAGCCACGCCCGCAGAGGGGTTGTTATAGGTGTGGTGATACTAGGAAGATCATGAGAGATTGTCCCAAACTCGGGAGGGGCATATTTTATTTGAGCACTTAAGCTACGGGTTCCATTCCAGTTGCTACTCCACCTTTACAGACAGTTAGGGGTGGAGGACGGGTGGGTAGAGGGCGCCCTAGAGGGGGAGACCCGCCCCGTTGATATATTTTCATGGAAGGGTTGAGGCCGCTCTACCAGATGGTATCATTACAGGTATGGTTTTGATTTGTTATAGAGGAGCATCATCCTTATTTTGATTGGTTCTGTTTATCAAGGTGAGTCCTCCTATCATGCTTCACATATGGGTGAGTTTCGTGATTTTGTACTCTACTTATGTTTTTACCCCTGTTGGGAGATTCTATAGTGGTATCTCGTGTCTATCATGTTATTTTATTCACTATTAAAAGCTATGAGGCTAGAAGTGACTTTCTCATTACGGTAGGTTTTGATGTGATTTCTGGATGGTTTAGTTGCAATTTGTGATTTTGATGCTCCACTAGTATTGGGAGTTTGTTACGTGTTGTGATTTTTGTTTTGTAGATTTGAGTTAGTGGAAGGTTTCGGTTGGTATGATGTATATTCTACTTGTGATTTAGAGTTGAGGGTGGGACCCTCGCATTTGATTTGATATATTTGAACCGGACTACGTGTTGTGGTGGAGTTATATAAGGATAAGATCCTTGTGATTAGTTCATATGTTTTGATTCTCCCTAGTGGAATTAATTCGTGTTATGGCAATGATAGGGAGTTGTACCTGTCGGGCTATTTGATAGTTCTCTCATGTGTTTCTCTTTGCATATTTAATCATATTCGTGTTGTGCTTATTGGGTTTTAGCTTACGAGGTGTGTTCCCAGGTGGCGTTAGACGTGACTTGTTGATTCGGGTTAATACTTATGAGGTCTTCATGTTTCTTGCATCGTTGTCAGTGTTGTGAGTGTTTGGAACAGGGTTCTAGCTGATATGAGGTTAATTGTCGGTGCTAGATTTGATTATGGGCACCTATTATGATTAGAGATCTTTTTATGGGCATATGTGTGATGTGTTACGTCGTGTGGTTGTACCTGGTGGGTGTAGGCATGAGTTATTGCAACTGGTTGAGGCTAATACCGTGTGTGGGTGTGGGAATCGGGTCTTTTGAAAATGATCGGATGGTCGAAATTTGGTTCTAAGGTTTACCAGTGTGGGTGAAAGGAATAATTTTCAGTTAAGATGGTGTTGTCGGGCCTAGGTGGATTGGGATGACATGGGGTCACCCGCGGGTGTAAGGCCCCGTAAAATTTTTCCAAAATCCGGACCTTTTGGATTGAACAGTATGCTGGGGAGTTGAAGGAAATATTTTTGCAGAAGTAAGCATTTTTGCGGCCCATTATGCGGCTACATAATCACTCTGCGGGCCGCAGAATGGCTGCAGAGTGAAGCAGTCTTTTTGGCAAATTTTGAGGTCAGTTTCTCGGCGAATTATGCAACCGCATATCCATTTCACGGGCCGCACTTTGGTCATATAATCGTCCTTGGACTTTTGCGAAGGGAGGTTCTGCAACGCATTATGCGACCGCAAAATAGGTTTGCGGGCCGTATAACGTCCGTAGAGTGAACCAGACCAGCCCAATTCCCAGGGCCACTTTTCGCGATCATTTCGCAGACCGCATAACCATCATCCGATTGCATATGCGACTACAGAACCTTTTCCGAGCTTCATTTTCTGGGTTTTAAAACTCGACCAAACTTCGTTAAAATAGATGTAAGGGGCCATTTTGAGCTAATTTTCTGATATAGAGAGAGAAAGAGAGTATTAGAGGATAAAGTGATCTTCATCAAATTTTCTCTTCAATTCTTGTTTAACATGTTGAATATTATCAAGAGAGGCACCTAGATCTTCTTCCTAAGAGGTAAGATTCTATCATCCAAACTCTTAATTTCAAAATGTAACTAGAATGGGCCATTAGTAAGGTAATTCAAGGAGATGGGAGTGATTACCTTGCATGCACGTGTTCCTAAGGTATGTGGGGAGGTTGTGAGTTAAAGATAGAAAATAACGGTGTATGGGTTGGTGGAGTCTTACATAAAAAAGGGCCATGAAACCTTAATACACACAAAGTTTTTGATAGAATGCTCAAGTGGGCTAGAATTATGATCATTTTCCTAATTTTGGGTTCAATTTTGCTATATTGCTAAAATAGATTGAAGTTGCTAATATACCGGAACATCTTAGAGTTTTAAGAGGCTCAATCGAGTTATGTACGGCTAAACCCCCTTCTTTTTAGAATTGAAACCATTGGTGTTCGTGTAGTTGGTGTAAGTCCCCAAACTAATCATACTAGAGTTGACTATCCCTAATGTGTTGTGTTGAATGATACATGTTCAAAATTTGTTCTAAATGCTTATCATGTCATCTTGCCCTTTTTAGGATGTGTTTAAAAATGTGGAATATGTGTTGGAAAGGTTAAGATTTCATGTCAAAAATCGAATAAAGGTTGTTACGCTAATTTGTATAACAAGGCTCTATGTGCTTAGGATCTTCCGAGTTTTTCCCTTGTGTGTACAAATGACTTACATAATAGGCCTTATTGTTGCTGATGATAATGTTATTTGATTGTGTAAAACGGGAAACTTGAATTGTGAAATACGGCCAAGTGCCAAGAATGACTTAATAAATGAGGCCACTAGTGCTAATGTATTGAAAGATAGGAAGGAAATATGAAGTGAGATAATTGATTGAAAGGTTGATGTCTCAAGTGAGATGGCCTAGCCGATCGAGCCGTGATCGGATGCCATACCGCACACATGGTGGTAACTGTGCTGGAAATGATTGATTGACATTGTGGATATGGTTGATATCTCAAATGAGATGAACTAGCCGATCGGGTCAAGATCGTACTCCATGATAGAACACGGCGGTATTGTGGATTGTGGCATATGGCAATAAAGATTACCCAACCTAATAGGATGGAAATTGACTTGAGAATTTATGTGATACTTACTTGATGTTTTAGTATTGTTTGAAGCTCTTGTTGAACTCATAATTGTTCTCCCCCCCCCCCCCCTGCATTATTGTTCATTCTATTGAGATGGTGTTTTAGCTTTACATACTAGTACTATTCGACAGCACTAACATCCCTTTTGCCGGGGGCGCTACATCTTTAAATGGATATAGGTGGTTCCATAGCAGAAAATATTGATCGCAGCTAGTGGTACATCCTCTTCCCGGCAAACTCGGTGAGCCCCATTTCATCCCGGGGTCATGTTGTATCTTTTGTTCATACTTTTACCATGTTTTGAGGTATAGCCAGTACCTTGTTGCTGACATTATCATAACTATCTTTTGTATCCTTAGAGGCTTCGCAGACATTATGTGGGTTGTATATGGGTGTTAGAAAGGCCAAACATGCAATGTTGTGTTTTGGACTCTTGTTCCACTAAATCGTAAAGTGTATGTATTTTGGAAACTTAACAATGATGTAGAAGATTGAAATGAATTAGTAATGTTTATATATATATATATATATATATATATAAGATCCATCTAATGTTAAACTAATGGAAACGCGCCTTCTCTTGATCATAAGTGAGTTGGGAAGGAAGTGTCTATCAGGCTTGATCGGCCGGGTTCACTCGGTTGAGTGTCGGTCGCACTCCCCGAGTTTGGAGCGTGACAGTGGGTGTATGTATGGTAAGTTCACTAAGTGATTTGATGACTTCAGAACAGTTCTGGGTACGTTTGAGGACGAACGTTTGTTTAAGAGGGGGAGGATGCAACGACTCGGCCGGATGTTTTGAGAATTAGCATCCCGTTTGATAGCTTAATGTCTCGAGAAGCTTCGTATTGTGTATTATAACATGTGTTAGTGGTCGAGTTCGGCTTTCGAATGATTCGGGGTTGATTTGGAAGAATAATTCTTGCTTTAGAAGCTTACGTGAAAAGAGTTGGCAGGAGTTTTAACTGTTGTATAGATGAATATGAAATGGTGCTTCAATGATTTCAATAGCTTCGTATGATGATTTTGGACTTAGGCATATGTCCGGATTTGGATTTGGAGGTTCGTAGGTTGATTTGATGCATTTTGGCGAAAATTGGAAAGTTGAAGACTTGGAAGATTAAGAGGTTTGACTGGGAGTTGACTTTGTTGATATCGGGATCGGATTGTGATTCCGAGATTTGGGTTAGCTTTGTTATGTCATTTAGGACTTGAATGCAAAATTTGAGGTTATTTCGGGTTGATTTGATATGTTTCGGCGCGAGTTGTAGAATTTGAAAGTTCATAAGTTCATTAAGTTCGACTGTGGTGCAATTCATATTTTTGATGTTTTTGATGTGATTTGAGGCCTCGAGAAGGTTTGTGTGATGTTATGGAACTTTGTGGTATGTTCGGACGGGGTCCCAGGGCCCCTGGATGAGCTTCGGATCATTTTCATGCTTTTGGGTAGGTCTTGTTTTAGTGCTTCACACCTGCGCATTTTGGAGCGCAGGTGCAGACCCGCTTCTGCACGTTTTGCATCGCTTCTACGATGTTGGATCCTGGGCAGGAGCTTCGCTTCTGCGAGTGAAGGATCGCAAGTGTGCCCATCGCATTTGTGAGTTAAGGAACGTAGGTGCGAAAACGTCTGTTTCTACGGTCATGTGAGCGCTTTTGCGGCGTCGCAGGTGCGACCGCTTTTGCACAAGTGCGGTCGCTGTCTGGTAAGTGTTAACCACAGATGCGGGGTTTTTCCTACAAATGCGAGACCACGGATGCGCAATATTTTTCTACAAATGTGGAGAGGGCTGGACAAAAGCATATAATTCGAGGTTTGCCATTTTTATCATATTTTGAGTTGTAGACCTCGGATTTTGGCGATTTTAGAGGGGTTCTTCACGTGTTGGACTGGGGTAAGTATTCTTTATCTGGAATTGATTATATTTCATGATTTCATAATTATTTCTATCATTAAATTAGTGAATTGAATGAAAGAAAATGGGAATTTTTGTAAAATCTTTCAAATATGAAAAATGTGGATTTGAAGGACGATTGTATATCAAAAATTGATAATTTTTGTATGGTTGGACTCATACCGGAATGGATGTTCGAATTTTGTGTTTTATCGAGTTCTAAGGTGCGGGCCCTCGGTTGACGTTTTATGTTGACTTTTTAGTATTAATTAAAGATCGAAGCTTTTATTAGCCAGAATTGTTTTCTATGGTTTTTATTATGCTATTAAAGTGTTTTGGGTAGATTTGAGCCGTCCAGAGGTTGTTTAACTCGAGAAGGTCATTTTTGGGTATCGATTTAGCTTCTTTGAGGTAAGTATCTTTCCTATCTTTGTGTGGGGGAATTACCCCTTAGGATTCGAGTCGTTTGTGCTATTTGTTTCAAGTGAAAGCTGTGTACATGAGGTGACGAGTACGTACTTGGGATTATATGTGAAAATTGACCGGTCTAGACCCTTAGGCATCTTTGATGTACTTATTTGGAATTGTTAGTACATGTTATATCTTTTATATGTCATGTCTACCATCACATGCTTTATTTGAAGTTTTCGTTACATGTCACATTCTTTACTTGTCGAGTTTGCTCATGTATGCTTTGTTCAGAGTTATTACTAATTTACCATTACGTGATTTCTTTTATTGTTGAGTTGCTCTTCGTTGAAATTATTTTTACATGATATCTATTGTTGCTAGTTTATTCTCATGCCTTTAGAAGTAGTACTAGCTCGTGTCAACTCTTTCATTGTTAGCTTAATTCATACACTAGAATTCGGAGTTTGCCATTTCATGGAGATACTGTCACCATAGAGTTATCCTTAAACAATTAATTGGAATTAAAGTTATCGAGAGTCATTAATCTATTCTAAAAAGTTGTGTTTAAGGGAGGTGTTGTTCCTTGTTAAGTTACTTTTTCATTCATTTTGTGGTTATTGAGATTTTATATGTTGTGTTGAGCCGTGGACTATTTGTTGTGAAAATATTGATATCGATGAATCCTTGGAAAAGTTGTGGCCTACTGGCACTGGTGATACTAGTGATATGTTATGTTCTTGTGATGATAGCACGTGTGAATTGTTGTGTTGTTTGGTTGTTGTAATGCAAAGTATAAGGGTGGCATCATGTTGTTGAATGTACAAAGTGATATAAGAGGCTATTGTGTTATTGTCCAGGCGGAGTGATAAGGGTGACTATTACACGGAGTGATAATGGTGGCTATTATACGGAGCGACACGAGTGGCTATAGGAGAGATAAAGGTAGTTAATGATATTGTCAGGGTGGAGTGATACGTATGGATATTGGAGAGATAAGGGTGGCAACGTCAGGGATGATGTGTGACGGTTTGGAGGCATTGTGTTGGTGATTTTCGCGTGATGGTGTGCTTTTCCTTGTGTTTGTCATAGATCCTGCGTGACTTGCTTTATTGTTTTGATGAGCCATTCATTGTCTTTGATATTACTTGTTGACTTGGGATGCAGTAGCACACTCGTACAAGCATATATCATAGCATGCCACTTATACTAGTTCAGGAGAATGAAACTTGACATTTATTGATTATGCACATGTGTTCTTGTTTAATCCATTTTCATATTGCAATTGAGCCTGTGGTTAGGCCGGGTGGATTATGATTGTGAGCCTGTGATCCTGTCGGGCGAATTGTGATTGTGAGTCTGTGACCATGCCCGGCGAATTGTGATTGTAAGCCTGTGGCCATGCCGTGCGGGTTGTGATTGTGAGCCTGTGACTATGTCGTGCGGATTGTGACTGTGAGCCTGTGACTATGCTAGGTGGATTTTAATTTTGGCATGTGAGTTGTCCGTGCAGTTGTGATTCGAGATGTGGGCACGAGGTGCCGTGAGTATATCATGGTGGGTTGAGACCGGGACTTGTGATTATGATATGAGGTATAACGGAGTGATTTTGTTGTGAAACTTGTGTTAAAACATCTTGATTAATTGGTTGTCCTTTGTGTTACCGATTTGGTTTTAATGATACTTCACGGTGTTCTTATTGCATTATTGTCTATATCACATGTTGTCATTTACTAATTTCTGCTTTCCATATTTATCATTATACTTTTATTTTGCACAGGTTAGTTTGTCTAGTGAGTGTCTTGACTTGTACCTCGTCACTACTCCATCGAGATTAGTCTTGATAGTTACTGTGTACCAAGCGTGGTGTACTCATACTACGCTTCTGTACATTTTTGTGTAGAGCCAGGTATTGGAGATATCGGACCCGGCAGCTCTAGCTGGTTGATCGCGAGGATTCAAGGTAGAGTTGTTTAGTCGTCGCAGTCCCTTAAAGTCTTTTCCTTACATTGTACTGTCAGTTTTCCATTTGAACTTTATTGTATTTCGATCCTTGAGACCATTCCATGTATTCAACTAGAATTTGTGACTTTGTATCACCAGTCTTGGGAAGTTATTATGATTATTGTCGCGTAGGCTTATTCCGCTTTTATCTAGGCACTTATATTAAACTATGTTTCAAGTTATCATTGTTAAGAACTGGCTTAATCGTTGTTAGTAATCGTCTTACCTAGTCATTGAGACTAGGTTACATCACGATATCCTACGAAGGGAAATTAGGATCGTGACATCAATGCAAGAGCAATATGGTTGGATTTGGGGAGAGAGATGACCGCTAAGGAGATAAAAGGCGGTAATTCCTCTGGGGCTGCATTGCTGGATGAGCTGAATGCAACTCTAAAAGAAAACATATCACTAAAAAGACGCTTGGATAACTTAGAGAATATAGTTGCACAACTTGCAAGCACGTACTCTGGTCAACCTTCACAACACCATCTTCAATTGAGCCAGATACAGGCATCTGACATGTTAGTAAACTTTTACCAATTTTTTACAATTATCACATGTCATATTTATTTATTTAGCCATCTTGTTACTTTCTATTGCCATGTCTTTCTTTATGTAAATTATAGTTCCACTATGATATGATGTGTATTTCTAAATCAAATGAATAAATAGAAGTCTCTTCTATTTTTCTTGTCAACAACTCAGGTCCCTCGCTCTTTTTTGTTTGAAGAATGAAATAAATAAATAAATAAAATAACTGCTCTGCATGAACTGGTTGATCACCATCCTGCTTCGCTATGAAAGGCTTCTATATTTCTCAATCTCTTATTTCTCGATCACTTATAGAACCATTTTTCCTTAGCTAAACTTTTCCCTTTTCTTGTATGTTAAATCGACAAGATTATATAATATTTTATCTAATTTTGGTACTTTTATCAAGAATGTGCTATAAACTTTCACAAATTTTTATGCATAGACAATGAACTTATATCCAGTATTCAGAGAATTGTAATTCACTAGCATATTACTGGATAGCAGTCAACTAATCAGATACCTTTGCTCCTGAATTTCTATAGAGATATCTATTTTGTTCTTCAAAAGTATAACTTTCATATATGCTTTAGCACATAGTTTTTTCAGTAATATATAACAAGTTGTAGCAGGTGCCTGTAGGTACAAATTAAAAGAAATGGTAGTGTCTCTACCATATGTAATTGCGACCTCTATTATAGACCACCTTTCCAGTTGTAGTGAAGCTTATTTCTCACCTATAGTCAGCTCATTAGTGTACTGCTGTTGTATTTGTATCTACAGTTTCCTTAAGTCAGATCTAGTATTATCAATCTTCTGACTGATGCTTTTGAACTCGTCATTATTCAACTTCCTCAGGTGTGATCTCAATAGCTTCAATTTAACCTAGACAGTTTTGGTCTTCTCATAAGATAGCTTGTTAGACCATTCCCTTTCCACAATATGCAAGAATTGTGAATGGTCGGCCCATATATTAAAGAAAACTTGAATGGAACCTTAAAACTCTATTGGCCATCAACAAAGGATTGAAATATTGGTGAGTGATCAGATATGAAAGGCCTCATACTTAGTAATAACATTACCATATTCCACCATAATTCATCATACTCCAATGATCTACCAGCTTGCTTGTTGGACCATCTGTAATACTCGTTGAGCAGTAGTCCATGAATGCGGTCAGAGAAGTCTTCAATTTCTCTATAAGACACAAGGGTATAGTAATGCGTTGAAATCCCGATTAACCATGGTTTAATTTTGTAATCTGACTTGCCATAATATTCAGATGTACCCACAATTCTCTCCTTTGTTCCATTGTATTGAAGCTATATACTACGGTCAGCCAATCTATAACACTTTATCTTTCTTTAATCAGACATTGCGTGTATGGAGCCTCCTTTCTGACCACAACTACATCAAACAGCCTGTCCAGTTAAACCTGATTCTTCGGTTAACGACTTTGCTATAACTGCTTACAATTTTCCAGCAAGGTGCTATTCTACTGGCTATAGTACTAGCCTTAATTTCCTTAACTCTAGTTTCTAGTGAGTTTTCTCTATCATGTTCTTCACTGGCTGATGTTGTTGAAATATTACCTTGTTCAACATTTTCTTCTTTTGATCTCCATTCTTGAACAACTCTTCTTGGTCTTCTCCTTCTTCGTTGTTGGCCGAACTGTTTGTTCTTATCCTGCTCATTCACTTTTTCCACAGTTATGCCCTATGCTTATGCATTTGTTATTATTAGCTTTCTCTTTCATCGTGTTGGGGACTTTTTAATCAAGGTTATTTGAATTCCAGAAAATTTTTTGTCTTATGCTTTAGATTTATAATCGCCAAGTTTCATTTTGCTCCAATTGTTCAATTAACAAGGTGATTAAATTTATTCATTTGTTTTTTTAAATAAATAGTTAGAGAAGTTTTTACTAAAGTGACATGAGCTTGTTCTTCTGACAGGTAAGTTGATGCATATTAGATTTTATATCTTTCTTGGCGATTGTACACAATGTTGTCATTTATACATATGTTACAATTTGATTTTCTCTCTTTTACGATTTGATAGTGAGAATATCTTTCTAATTGACAGATGAATTTTATGTGAATACATGCATGTATTATTTATTATTTTTTCTGATGTGTGTGTATAAGTATATGGAACAACGAATATTATTGCGCAAATACGAGGAAAAAATTATAAATTATCTAATTACATTTATTAAAATTTCATATAAACGAAGGAAAATATGGTCTTTACAACAATTTAATGATTAGATGGTCAAATTGTTAAACAGGTATAAGAGGAAAAAATTGGTCGTTTAAAATATTATTGTTAATAGTAACATAAAATTAATTAAAGGGAACTCCGGTCGCTACAAGTAACAATAGTAATTGAATTTGTAGTTGTTTTTAAAGAGCGTTAACGACGGATGAAAAATCAAAGGGGAAAATTTGGTCACAAAAGAGTAAGTATAACGACCATAAAATATGCCGTCGCTAAAGAATCTTTAATGACCGAACTCCAATCCAGTCGCTAACTTTTAACGATAGCGCATTTAGTGACCGGTGACGACCAGTTTTTGCCCGGCCATTAATGACTTATAGAGACCATATTTGGGCTTTTAACGACTGGAATTTTTCTCGCTAAAAATCACTTCTGTTGTAGTGGTAATTGATCTAGAGATAATTGCGAAGAACATGAACTCATCATCTTTAGAGAGTGTTGCGGCGAGATTATAGCTAACGTGTCTGGAATTAATATGGTAATTAGGAAAATCGTAACCTTAGATCTTTTTATCCTTGATTCAACCTCGTTCTTGCTAGTTGATAGTTTTTGTTGTTATTTTTTCTTAGTTAAGTAATTTTTGTTAATTGACAAATCAAATCTTGAACTCTGAAAGTTATTTGAGCTTATCATTAGTGATACTGAAAAGTTGTAGCAAATAGGTTAGTTCCCAGTGGGATTCGATTCCGAACTCTTAACTGAATTATTTTTATAACGATCGTTTAATCTATAAGACATAATTGGGCATGATCAACTACGTCCAATGTTAAATGGAAAATCATGCTGCCGACCTTAAGTAGGAAAAATACTTTCGCCTGTCCATTTCTCGCAAGTGTTTGGTCCAAAATGTCAGCAGATATATTGAGTAGAAAGAGAAAAGGGGGGGGCGGGGGGGTCCTCTGGGGTTCGAGAGTTACTAGAACCCACATGGCTTGGGGCTCCACCAGCACATGCATGGATATATGTGAGATAAAAAGATCTTCAACCGAAAAGTAACTGATGGGTTAGGTATTGGTAGTTACCTAGTCCCTTTCTTTACCCTATCAAACCACTACATAAAAACATTTTATATGCCCTGTCTTGTTTATGCTGATATATCCACTTCTGTGATGGACTTAACGAGCAAATTTTAAGTATCAATTTTCGAACTATGCTCTCTTGATTGCTAAGTTGTTCTATTAAATTTAGCATGGACAATAAATACTACTATCTCTGTTGTCACGCTATAAAAGTGAGATATTTTAGAGGGTCAACAATTTTATTTAGTTTTTCCTGTTAGAGAATAAAATAATACTGTAATAGTGTTATATTACTAGCTATCTCCGTCGAGCCACTAAAGGACTCACAAATGAATTGGAGACTCGGGTAAATTAGGTAAACATGTTTGAATCTCCCTGGATGTGATAACTAAAGTTTCTTAGCAATAAACGTGGAGGCATCAACCACTGCTTAGTCTAGTGATTGGTTCCTCATCTTCCACGCATAACAAAGACACTAATGCGAATAATGCTGTATGGTGGGCCGGGCTGGGACCGGGACCGGACCGCTAAACGGTCCTGGCGGGCCGATCCTGGTGGGCCGGTGTGCAGGAGGCCCGTCGCGAGCCGGTTCACTTCTATAAGCCCACGAGCCCGGGACTGCTAAGCCCGGGACCGGCAGGCGGGCTTGGGCCGGTTCAACCCGGCCTAACGGGCTCCAACGGCTATTTTTTTAGAAAAAAAGACCAACGGTCAGATTTTTAAAATCTAGCCGTTGGCCTTCATAATTTATCCGTTGGCCACTTTAAAAAAAAGCCATTTGGCCCCAAACTTTATATAATTACACTTTTTCCCAATTCTCAACTATAAATACCCCCTCATTCTTTCATTTTTACTCACCAATTCATCAATCTCTCTCAATCTCTCTCAATCTATATCTAATTTCTCTTCTATAATTGCTTATTTTATTATTGCAATTTCGTGAAAAATTGTGAAGTTGGTGAATTGAAGTATTCAAGTCTTCAACGATTTTCAATTTTCAAGAAGTTGTTCGGCAATTCGGTAAACTCATTCCAACTCTTAAGTTTTAAGAATATATTTTTGTGTGTTTTAGTTTGCATAATTGTAATTAATATGGCATTTTCTTTGAAAAAAATGTTTGGTGGTAAGGGAAAAGCTAAAATTGGTGAAAGTAGTCTCCAACCTACTACCCTTCCCCCGCCTCCCCGATCCAGACCTGTTACCCGTCCTGCTGCTCCTATTATTCTTGATAGTGATAACCCTTGTTTTCAATTTTCCGATAGTGAATTTTGCCATAATGTTGCACCAGGTGAACAATTAAATGAAGAAGTTATGAATGCTCTTTATCCTAATCAAACTATCTTAGAAAATGATGAGGAAAATGAGGATGTAGATGAAACCCAACCGGATTTAGATGATACACCTACTAGTCTTGTTAATAACCAACTGATGCCCCGCCCGACCCACCTGTAGAAACCCCTACTTTTAATAGACAACCTTCTAAACGCCTAGAAACATCAATAGTTTGGAATTTTTTTACTCAAGTAAGAGAACAAAATAAGGCTAAGTGTAAAACTTGTGGGAAATTGCTGGCGCATAAATATACTGGAGACCGTAGCGGTACGGGTAGTTTGGCTAGGCACATACAAACACACCCTAGAGATAAAGTTAAATATTTACAAATGAAAGCGCAGCAAGAGGGGACAAGTGTAGATACTGCGGTTAACCCTAGTACAGGTTCAAATCTAGTTCAACCAGGAATTAACACTGTGACCGGTGGTATTTTATATTACGATCCTAATAAAGATCGTGAAGAATTAGCAAAGATGGTTACCGTTATGTGCTTACCATATACTTTTCCTTCTAACCCTAATTTTGTGCATTATATTAGAAAAGTTTTTAATCCTACTTATAAAGGTTGGCCTCGCGCAACAGTTAAGAGCGATATTTATAAATATAAACATGAATATGAACAATATTTGCGGTATTTATTTACTCATATAACTAATCGGATTTCTATTACTACTGATATTGGTAGAAGTAATAATGACTGTGATTATCTAACTGTTACAAGTCATTGGATAGACGAGGAGTGGATAATGCAAAAACGCATTATTGCGTATAGAATAATTAATTCACGTCACACAGGTAAGTTTATTGCTAACACTGTTGCAGATATTTGTAGATATTTTTGCATTAGAGATAAAATAATGGCAATTTCTATGGATAATGCTTCTAGTAACACTAGTACCATAGGCATACTTACAACAACACTAAATCCTGCATTTAGTAATTGTTTCCATGTGAGATGTATTTGTCACATTTACCATTTAATCGTCGGTGATGGTATGAGAATTTTAAATTTAGAAATTGAAAAGGTTAGAATGGCTCTTAATTGGCTTTTTTATTCAAACCATAGAAGTAGACTTAGAGAGTATTTTAAAAAATGTGATGAATTTGGCCTTAGAGAAAGAAAGGTTCCTAAACCTTGTCCAACTAGATGGAATTATATGTCCGAAAGTTTAGTAGTTGCATATGAATATAGAAACCCAATTAATGCAATGTTTAATGCTCGTGTTGGTGGTGAGGATGATGATGGTGTAACTTGTACTTTGGCATATCTTCTTTAGTTTTTTTTCCTTTTAATGGTGGTATTAGTACCTTGTTGTGCTCATTCCATTGGGGGGAAGAAGACTAAGAAAGATATGCCATTTTTGGTAATAAAAATTATAAGACATGCCCTTGAATATCTCTTTGCAATATTTTTTTGTCTTTAACTTGCAATTATTTATAAGCTATAATATATATACATAACATACAATATATACTATAAGAAAATATATAAGGAAAATATATACATAACATACAATATATACTACAAGAAAATATATAAGGGAATATATATACATAACATACAATATATACTACAAGAAAATATATAAGGGAATATATATACATAACATACTATATATAGTATACTATACTAGTATACTATATATATTATATATACATGAAGAAGTAGTACTATATATACTACAAAACAAGATTTTTCAAAATGAGGGCCCCACCCCCAATGACCACCAACGGTCATATTGCACAAATAGCCGTTTTTTTTTTCAATTTACAAAACTAACCTTCTCTAACACTATAAATACCCCCTCCCTCTTCTTCATTTCAATACTCAATACTTATTTCTCAATCTAAATTTCTCTCAATCTCTCAATTTCCAATTTTCAAGACTTCAAGTCTCAATCTCAATTTTCAAGTTAAATCATGCCTCGTTCGGAAAGAGTGCGCTTATTTGTTTCGCAATACTATGAAGTGCTTGAAGAAAATGAAGAAGGCCAAATATTAAAGTGCAAGAACTGTGGAAGAGTCTTAAATTTTCGTTCAGGGTGTACCACNATTGGGGGGAAGAAGACTAAGAAAGATATGCCATTTTTGGTAATAAAAATTATAAGACATGCCCTTGAATATCTCTTTGCAATATTTTTTTGTCTTTAACTTGCAATTATTTATAAGCTATAATATATATATATATATATATATATATATATATATATATATATATATATATATATATATATATATATACATAACATACAATATATACTAAAAGAAAATATATAAGGGAATATATATACATAACATACAATAAATACTACAAGAAAATATATAAGGGAATATATATACATAACATACAATATATACTAAAAGAAAATATATAAGGAAAATATATACATAACATACAATATATACTACAAGAAAATATATAAGGGAATATATATACATAACATACAATATATGCTAAAAGAAAATATATAAGGGAATATATATACATAACATACAATATATACTACAAGAAAATATATAAGGTAATATATATACATAACATACAATATATACTACAAGAAAATATATAAGGGAATATATATATATAACATACTATATATAGTATACTATACTTGTATACTATATATATTATATATACTTGAAGAAGTAGTACTATATATACTACAAAACAAGATTTTTCAAAGTGAGGGCCCCACCCCCAATGACCACCAACGGTCATATTGCACAAATAGCCATTTTTTTTCCAATTTACAAAACTAACCTTCTCTAACACTATAAATACCCCCTTCCCTCTTCTTCATTTCAATACTCAATACTCATTTCTCAATCTAAATTTCTCTCAATCTCTCAATCTCCAATTTTCAAGACTTCAAGTCTCAATCTCAATTTTCAAGTTAAATCATGCCTCGTTCGGAAAGAGTGCGCTTATTTGTTTCGCAATACTATGAAGTGCTTGAAGAAAATGAAGAACGCCAAATATTAAAGTGCAAGAACTGTGGAGTTGTCTTAAATTTTCGTTCAGGGTGTACCACAGGCATTTTAAGGAGGCATATAAAGTATTGTGTTGAGGGTATTTATCCGCAAATTCGTTTTTAAGATTTTTCAACAATTTGTGTTATTTTAAAATTATTAGACGTATTTATGCTTCATGTTGTACTTTGTTATTAATTTATTATGCATGCCAATTTAGTTTTACTATTCTTTTATTATTTTACTTTTTCGTCAAGCACTTTAATAATTAGATTTCTATATTATATATACTACATATATTTATATAGTCATGCATAAGAGCAATTTATATATATACGTACATATATGGTTTACAAGAAATTGCCTTAAATAAAAAAAATTTTAAAAAAAAAGTCCGGAAATAAAAAAGCCCGTTAGGCCCGCTAAGCCCACGAGCCCGGCCCATTTAGCCCAGGACCATATGGGCTTAGGCACGTCACGGGCTTGTCCCACCTGTTGAGCCCACGAAGCCCGGGACCGCTAAGCCCAGGCCCGTTTAGCCCATTTAGGCCCGGGCCCGGCCAACCATACAGCCTTATGCGAACATGCATCTGTTAGCTATAGTTCTATATCGGTGGTGGAATATGACAATTATTTTGGATGTATATACGTTATATGTCTATATTAAGTCTATGACATGACTATACATACATGTTATGTCATAATTCTGCTTGGTCAAAGCCTACGTTTGATGTATGCAGCTTGTCAACTCGAGCTTCAGTAGAAGAATTTGTAAACACTAAGCTCCCGTTCACCATAAATTTTGACAGTTTATTTTTAAAAAATAAAAATTAGAACATTGTTTGTTCATGGAATGGTCAGCTTTCGAAAAAATAATTCAAAAGTTTTGAAGTTCCCGAAAACAAGTTTAGAGGCATTTTTTTGGGTGAAATTTTATTTTATTCACAAAATTTTAGCTTTTTCTTTCAAATAAAATGCATGTCCAATCATGTCTAATCACAACTTCAACTTCAAAAAATTATTTTTCAACACAACTTCAAAAACTCTTTTTTCAAGCTTCAACTAAATATATGTCCAAACGCTAGCTAAGCCATCATGTATATTTTACGGGTAATTTTCACGGATGAACACTCAATTATAAATATCACAATAAGACACTAAATAATTTTTTTATAAAAGAAAGTCACTCAACTTTCAAATAATTAGTATTATAAGAAGTGGCTTATTTGTTTTCTCCTAGTAACATCTTGTGATACTTTATTACGCAAATTAAAGTTGAGTTACTACTTGGTTACAAAAAATTGTTTAATGACTTTTAGTAAAAAAAAAAAAATTGGTTACAATCCTTTTTTAAGTATTTGTAGAAAATATGATTAAAAAGAACCTTGTTTGACTCCACAAGTAATAATATCTGATAAAGTGGAACAGATGGGGTAGTACTTTTTAAACTTATAAAGTAACATGAAAAGAATCATGTTCTTTTCCATTGCGCTAAATTTATTTTAGTTCATATATAGAAGTATTGTTCATTACCCCCTCCGTTCCAATTTATGTGAACTTGTTTGACTAGGCACGAAGTTTAAGAAGAAATTAAGATTTTTGGAATTTCTGGTCCTAAATAAGTCAAAAAGGATCCAGTAGAATTGGAAGTTTAAGCTAAATTGTTTTCAAATTTAAAAAGGGGTCATTCTTTTTGGAACAGACCACAAAGAAAATAGGTTCACATAAACTGAAACGAAGTTTAACTTGGACCCCTACCTTTGTATCATTTGAACAAGAGAGTAAATTAGAGGGGACTTCAAATTAACCTCCAAAATACATAGTATAAAAAATACAACAGTAAGGAAATAAAAGGGAGCACCCTAATACAGATACGCTCTAAAAAATAAAGCGCAGAGGAGTATGCTGACAGTAATTAATGAATCTGTTGAAAAAAAAAAAAATCTCGGCAAAGAGGATTTAATATGTGTTATATACCTCTAAAGCGTAATATTTTATCTATATACATAATGCAATTTTTCAACAAAGAGTGATCAATTAACAACCCTTATGACCATGTGGCCACTGAGTGGAAGTGTAAATGGAGGATTGCAAGAAAGGAATCGCGTAGTCACGGGACACAAATTTAAGCAGACACGATAACGACACAAGCAGCAGATTTCATTTGGTTTTATTGCATGTTCTGGTTTGCAGTATGCAGTAAATGTTGGCAGTTAAAGGAAGTTTCCTCTTTTTTGTTTTGTTTCCTTGCAGTTGAAGGAAGAAACCCGGGCTTTTCTGGTTTATTAACTACGGTATATTAGGTATATATGCACCATTTGGATTTCTCTTTCTCTCTTCATGCTCGCATAATTGTTGCTTATTAGATCTTAGTTAAGTGGCTAATCTTTGAAGATCTTTACCCCTCTTTGGTCCTTTTTCTTTTGTTTGTACAGATTTTCATGTGTTTTAATTATTGCTATATCTAATTCGAATACCGTGTTAGAATATAGACAACGATACTTCAAGTTCCGACAAAACTTATGGAAAAAGATCACCGAAATAACGAGAACTAATTAACTAGAAAAGCAGTGATCCATGAGATTTCTAGTTCGGAGATTAATTAGGAACCCTAAAGTGAAAAACTCGCTCTGGCGAACCGCTCAAAACAGCAAAACGTCGCAGAAAACCAATAGATCAACTCGTCCTTGCAATAATATTACTACTATTAGAATCAAAAATAACATTAGGGGCAGAAAAGAGAATTCGGATATTGTTTACTTTTATCCTCCGTTATGCTATTCGGCTAAATTTATCCCTACCGTTATACTATCCGGCTAAATTCCCTACCATCAGCAAGCTTTTAAAAACTACCCCTTAGTCCGTCAGGTGACCCAGAATCTCTCAAATTATTTAATTAAGCCACTTATTCTTCTTCTTGATCCACTATTTTTGAAATAATAGACATTTACCTCCTTTCTTAATTGAAAGAAATATTAAAATAATACAACGGTTAGTAAATAAAGCATAATAAATTGAATAATCTAAATTAGGTAATTTATCTAAATCCAAAAGTATTTATGACACCCCAACTTTAATGACTTTGTTGTACCAAAGGTATGGAGATTTTGCAAGTATTCGGGATAGAAGTTAAAATTTTTTGGACACTTATACATTATCGAATTCGACTTTGCTTTAATCAAATGCTTACGCATTGTACACTCTTAAGTTAGTCGATCAATACTAACCGGACAATAACAAAATATATTCGAATATACATGTACATACATGATGATCAGCTACATATAATACACAATAAATAGACCCACTAATTCTACGATGTGTCTATGGTTGAAAAGTAATAAAATTTTAAACCAATTCCAAACCTATTATCCCTAGAATAGAAGTGGGGATATGGATAATTAAAAATATCCATGAATAATTTGTATAGTCTAGTATCTTTAGCACTCACAACAATAGTAATTTCTGAAAATGGTGAAGCAAGAAGAACAATAAGTGATTTAAATAAAAGGAAATTGGAAAATTTTAGATTACTGAACAGATCAAGGGGTAATATTTAAAAGTTTGCTGATGGTAGGGGCAAATTTGGCATAGTATAACGGTAGAGATAAATTTTATCGGATAGCATAACGAAAGATAAATGTAAATAATATCCTAAAGTAGAGGGATATATTTGACCCTTTTCCCTTAATATATATACATTAGGGGCAGAAAAATAAAACTACGATGTTAAATATTGGGCCAAACACTACAAAATACCATAAACCACCTTAAGCTAGCTCACAAACATCATGTAAATTCATTGTCGCCTTTGTTTTCATTGCGACTAAGAAGAAGAAGAAGAAAAGGAGGAGAAGGAATAGGCCTGGAGTTAAATTTTTTTTTTTTTAAAGTGGGTACAAGTTAAACTGAGACAACCAAATAAAACGCACCGTGAAAATTTTAAAGAACAAAGTGGCCCAATATTGCTTTAACTTTCTTATAATTCATAAAATGCATTGGCTGCAATTTTATCGTATAAAACAAATAAATAAATAAATAAATAAAGAAGGAAGACAAGCTGCACAGCCAGCAGTTTTTTAGACGTCTCCTGTTTCTTCTCAGACTGAAGACCAAAGTATTTGTCCTTATATTTTCTGATCACAACGCACATGCTATCTCATAACTTTTCTTTTCAGTACATAATTTTGTTTTCTAATAAATATAAATTGTAATTAATTCTATGATCCAACACATGTTCTTCCAAATAATACTTCTGTACTAGTAACAAATATTCATTTTCATATTTTTTTTCTTTTCATTTTTAGCTCTAAAAAGTCGAATATATTCAACTAAACGAGGTACTTTAATAAATAATATTTTTTGTCTGGTTATGGTATAATTATTTATATGTGCTGTTTCATTATATTTTTTACTGATAAATGATAGGTGGGTCAAGTTTTTTTTTTTTTCCTGAAATATTTGTTAGAGTTTTTATTGTTGTTGGATCTTAGGATTTTTTATTGTTGCTGGGGTGTTAAGGATTTTTTAAGGATTCATTTGGGGATTACTATTTTGTAAGCGTTGCGCTTAAGTTTTTTTATTTTTTGTTAAGTTATTACTCCCTCCGTCTTAATTCATGTGAAACTCTTTCTATTTAGGGAGTTTAAAAAAGAATGACATATTTTTATAGTAACAATTCAACTTCCCTTTTATCCTTAATGAGATTGTTTTTGGTCACATGATAATAGGTGAATTTAACTATAATCACGCCTTAAATAACCACCTTTTTGTATAGTTTTGATGATAAAAGTGATAACAAAATGCTCTTATTAGTGCTTTTCATGATTTGCAGGTGATATATACCAGGGAAGGCTAGGGAGTACTTTTGGAGTCAAAAATGAAGAAAAAGAGGCCAACTGTGGAATTCCCCAAGTAAACCATGC
The DNA here is from genome assembly GCF_001879085.1 of Nicotiana attenuata. NCBI lineage: Eukaryota > Viridiplantae > Streptophyta > Magnoliopsida > Solanales > Solanaceae > Nicotiana > Nicotiana attenuata. Next base: position 271,808 of record NW_017671183.1, read on the forward strand.
AAAACAGGCCTGAAGATTCAGAGAACTGTGTTGACCGCAGTTCCACCGCGACCGCGGTAGAACCGCGGTGGAAGAGAGCTGCAGATAAAATGAGATTCAGAGAAGGCATTTGGCCGCGGTTTGACCGCACCGCGGCAGAACCGCGGCGGAAGCAGAAAACTTCAGGGACTAAAGTGTAAAACACGGGATTTTTAGACCTAAACCCTAGTTTAAAGACGAGACTTCGCCCAAGAGAGGCATGTATTGAATTTTAGAGTATCTTGGCAAGAAAAACTATTGTGAGAGAATACCTAAAAACATAGTTCTTCTTTTCTTTGATTTTTATTGCTAGTTATGATGAATTCTATCTTAGTTTATTTTCCCATAGCCATGAGTAGCTAAATCCTTTGTCTAAGGCTTTGATGGAACCTATTGGGGGATGAACATCTTGTTTATGTGAATACAAATTGCTAGTTTCAATCTCTATTTGTTCAACTTTGTGCTTGTTGTAGTTAATTGACAGGATCCTCAATTAGCTGTGCCAATTTAGTATGCATAACTTGGAAAAGAGTGCATATTTAGGTTATTGTTGAACAACACCACTCCCAAAGTATAAGAGGAATCTATAATCGCGGGTTTAAAGGCGGGATTAGGGATAACGAAGCCTTGGGTGTAATCTAAAGTGAATTGTGCTAAATAAAGTAAGCTAGTGTATCTCGGGAGAGTGCAATTACTATATTACTGTGATTACTCGGGAGAGATATACGGTAAGATGAGCGTTCATGATTGATAGAGATGTGTTGGTAAATTTGTATGAGCATAAACAGAAGGGATTCCTTCAATAGGGGAAATCATTGCCTTAGCTTCTTCTCATTATTGTTTACAACCTTAGCATTTTAGTTTACAGCTGTTTAATTTACTTGCAATCTTAGTTAGTAAAGCGACCTTCAACTGTAATTCAAACATCTAGGAAACTGGTTCTGAAGAGTTTAGCGGGTCTAAAGATAGTGATTGATAGGTTAACTCTCTGTGGATTCGACCCTGGGCGTAATACTCGGGTTATATTTGCAACGTCCGCAAAGTCCTTTTTAGAGGGCATAGTTGGGCGTGATCATCGCACAATCTTCTATGATTTATTTTAGACTACAAATTACAAAAGTCTTTCTTATTCTTAAACTCTATGCCTAGTCAACCATTTTCACATAAGTTAGAAGGAAGGGAGTAATTGATTTTACTTTGTTGTATGTTATACATGTTTTTAGGGCCTTAATGCGATACAATCGGAAAACTCTTTTTAGCAAAAGGACTACTAGATGATTCCCTAGTGAATATTCTGATAGTAATAGTGAAGGTGAAGAATGGGTAATGTAGAAGGGGTGATTGAGGGTACTGTAGTAGAGTCTAGAGAGGGTGAGATAGACGATAGATATTTAGTGATCCTGACTATAACCTAGATAAAAATGATAATGATTAGCATGATGTTTATATACGGGTAAAATCGAGCCCGCCTATACCCCGGTTTCTCGATGAGGAAAACGGAGCAGGGACGTGATCGTAAAGAATCGAAATCAGAGCGAGGAGCCCCTTGTATCGGGGCTCGAGCAAAACACCTGCCCTCAGAGGCATGGGGACCACATCCTCCGAGTCGGTTCGCGTCCAAGACTTTGGAGAGCATTACCAAACAACCGCACATAACTAACAAAGGGTCGTAATGTCCATACCCAACCGGATATCACGACGTGAATCTCGGCCTGTATCAGCAGAAAATCAGTGATTAGCGAAAAGGAAGAGTTTTACCTTTGTCAGGATTGTACCTAGGGTAAACCCCCCTACTATATAAAGGGGAAGCTTATTATTCATTAGACACATTGTAACACGCATACCAAGGGCAATATACTTCTGTTCTTTCTGTTTCTAAAGGTTATTCAAAGTTCTTATTTTTGTTCATAAAGTTCTTCATAAGTGCAAGCTCGGAACCAAAGGTTGGTTCCCTGTTAATCCATTAACCGAGCTTGGACTCACTCTTATCATTGATTTGGCCATTTATTACGTCTTTTATTTGCTTAATCTAACGTCATAGAATCAATTGTAGTGAACTAATCCATATATTCTTAAAACTGTGTATAAATTTAATTGTTATACGTTTTTTAGGGTAAATATTATTATCGCTGAGCATCCTCCTGTGAAGGCAAAAGGTAGACCAAAATAGTGGCAATAATGGAGTTGGGCCATTCGATATTAAATTTTAATATAATTCCAGCAATAAATAAGGATGTTGACTTAGATTATGTTGAATTTGATGAATTGCAGAAGGGGGTATTGATTCAAAAAATGAGGAAGAGCCCACATATGAGGAGTATGATGAAGAAAAAAAACACAAGAACAATCCTAGTTTAGAATTAGGAATAAAGTTTGGCAGTTCTCAAGAAATTTAAGGATATTGGTAAGAATTGGGACATGAGGGTATATAATATGAAAAACTCTTAAGCTAAAGGGTAGATTTGATGAATACAAATCCTGACTCTAATGTAGTTATTTAAAGAGATGGAGGTAAATGCATGAGATTTTATGTATACTTTGCTTCTTTGAAGGAACCTTTCAGTCTAGGTAGGCCATCGATAAGCTTAGATGGTTGTTGGATTAAGGGGACATATGAGGCAATTTGTTAGCTGTTGTTGCATTTGATCCTAGTGATTGCATCTTTCTTATTGCATATGTTGTAATTACTGAGGTTGAAAGAAAGGATACTTGGAGTTGGTTTTAAACTAAACTTAGATATAATTTAGAAATAAAGAGTAGTCACCACATAGTTTTCATATCTAAACAGGCAAAAGGTGAGACATCTATATTGCATCTTTTATATTTATATTTTTTATGTATAAATTAAAATGTTTATATTATCATTTTAGGGATTAATTGGAGTAGTTAAAGACTTTTACCAGAAGCTGAACATAAAAATTGTGTTAGACACATATATCAAATTTAGTTAAAAGCATATAGGCAAGGCCCAAAGGACTTAGTATGGAAGGCAGCAAGGGAAAATAATGAGATGATGCTCAAGAGGTGCATGAAACAACTTGAACAAGAAGATAAAGATGCAAGAAAATAGTTTGATCATCCTGAAAGGCCATTTCAGTCATGGATAGAGCATTATTCAAGAAACATAAAAAATGTAACATGCTCCTAAATAACCTTTGTGAAAGCTTCAATAGGTACTTAATAACTTGATGATTCTTGTTCTTTAAGGGCTTAGGTAGTGCTATTTTTTAGGTATTTTAATTTGCAAATACATACTTGATTCAAGAGTCAAAGTAGTTATAACCATGATGGAAATGTGTCGCAGGATCGTGATGGCACCTAACAAACCTGCTAGATGATAGCCCAAATATAACATAAGAAAAAGCTAGAATAAGTCATAAATAGAGATAATATTATAACATAAGTCAAAATATGATATAAAAAGTACGGAATCAAACATGATTCTAGTGTCACAATTTCGGGAGCGCTAACAGTAACAAATACATAAGTCTCTAAAATAAATCGCGAGCTAAACAAGATAACAATAATAGATGAAAGAAATTGACTCTAAGATGTTGTAGACGGACAAGCAGCTCCACCTCGAGTCTCTCAGGAAATCAGCTACTAATCTCACACTTGAGTCCCGCTCACATCCGGATAGAAATGCAAAAACTATGCAGAAGTATAGAAATATCAAGTATAACTATTACGACCCGACATATCATTTTGACCTTTAACTTCTCTTTTGGTAGTAAAAAACTTTGAGTAGCTTCATATGATGCATTATAACTTGTATGTATGGTTGGTTTCGATGTTCGAGAGGTTCAGAATTGATTTGGAATGGTGGTTCTCAATTTGGAAGCTTAAAATTTGAAAGTGTTAAGCAAGTTTGGATTTTGTATAAATAACCTTGGATCGAAGTTTTAATAGTTCTGATATGTCCGAATTGTAAGTTTGGACTTGGACGTATGCTCAGAATTGATTTTCAATGTGTCTAGATGAAAATGAGGCTAATTGCCGAAAGTTGGTAATTTGAAGGTTTGGAAAATTGATGAGTTTGAATCATAGTTTACTTGGTGTTTATCGAGGTCCGTTTGGTATTCCGAGTCTAGGGATAGGTTCTATGCTGATTTATGACTTGTGTGCAGAATTTGGAGTCATTCCGAGTTGTTTAGACATGGTTCAAAGGAGATTCGAGTTGGCTGGTAGCTACTAGTTCTAGTATTCTGCACCTGTAGATATTTTGCGTAGGTGCAAGGTTGTAGAAGCGGCCCATGTTGCATATTTTCCTTGCCGTATAAGCGAGGAAGGCAGCGTAGAAGCGAGGTTGGCCTAGGCTTGGGAGTCTGCAGAAGCGCATGAGCAGATGCACATTGAGGGCGCACGAGCGCATCCGCAAAAGCAGAGCTTTGTCGCAGAAGTGAAGGGTGAGCAACTTAAGTGGATCTCGCCTTTGCACGGATCCTACCGTAGAAGTGGCATCATAGAAGCGACCATAATGTCCACAGAAGCAGAATTCACTAGCAGGATATTATATTCAAGGGTTAGCTTTATTTTATCATATTTTGAGATTGGGAGCTCAGATTTGAGTGATTTTGTAGGCGAGTTTTCACCCACGTGGATTGGGTAAGTGATCTCAACTCAAATTTGATAATTATTTATGATTCTTTCTTCGATTTTGGCATTTGATTTGTGAATCTAAGGAAGGAATTCAGGGTTTTTGTCTACACTTTGAGAGGATATATTTTGGGGATTTGAGTATAGATTTAGACTCGAATTGAACTCGGTAGGTTATGGGTCATCTAAATTTTGTATTGGTTTTGGGATTTCAGGCACGCGGGCCTGAGTTAACTTTTGTTGACCTTTTTGGAAATTCTTCAAAGATCGAAGATTTGTGGTTTGGGATCACTTTCTATGGAATTGGTTGACTTCCTCAGTTAATGTTCGGCTTGTATTTGCGTGATTGGAGAACTAGATTGAGATTTTTGTACTTATTTGAGGTTATAGATTAAGCCAGATGAGGTAAGTATCTTGCCTAGGCTTGGATTGAGGGTATTTCCCCTTATGATGCCTGTTGTATGTTGGAGTGATGCATATGCGATGCGACAAGCATATTGATCACGCCCAACTCTAGTCCTAAAGGATAAGCGGTCGCTGCAAATATAATCAGGTCTAAAAGTCCGAAGTCGAATCCCACAGAGAACTAAGGCTTAGCTGTATCTGTTTAATATCACCAAGAAGACAAGATTGAAAATAAATAAACAGCTGAAAACTAACTATGCTTGAATTGTAAACAATTAGAATAAAGGTCTAAGGTAATGGTTTCCCCCGTTGTTGATTTCCTTGGTTGTATGTTTCTTATAGCGTTGACTTAGTTGCCTCTATCAATCATGAACTCTCCAGCTATCATAAATATCTCTCAAGCAATTATGATAATTTACTAGACGCACTCTCTCAAGCTACGCTAGCTAGATTCGCATTACAGTTCACTTAGATCGCACCCGAGGTATCGTTATCTCTAATCCAACCTCTAAACCCTCGGTTATGACTCTCGCTTATACTCCGGGAGTGATGTTGTTCAAGCAACTACCTAAATATACACTCTCTCTCAAGAAGATACATAATAAATAGGAACGACTAATTGAGGATCCTTTCAATTAACCAGGCCTTTGATGCGACTTTTATGCGATTGGCTTCTTTTTCTTCCATAAATGATACAAAACCACTCCATAGCCTTCTTCTAATGTATGTTACCTGAAAAACAAGAAAAGCACTAATAAGAGCATTTTGCTATCACTTTTACAATAAAAACTCTACAAGAAAGTGGTTCTTTTGGGGCTTAATCATAGTTCAATTCACCTATTATCACATATATGTGTGCGTAGGGGTTTTCCATGATCTTGGTAGACTTTAGACTATTATATTCCTTGTTTTTCTATCATGCATCTTTGATACCGTTTTTCCTCCACTTGTATGACTACGTGAGCTATTATTCATGCTAGAAATTATATCTAGGCTATTGGCTTATCTGTATGAGACATGATAGGGCTATTTTGCTATGTTAAGCAATCTTCCTTAGCCGTAGTCATATTTCTCAATCATAATATTATATCCACGTAATATATCTCTGTCTCTGTGCACTTTCATATATGTAATCTCTCTTGTTGTTGGTGTCCTTGTGTGTGACATGGATTTGAGCTGAGTTGTGGCACATTTTTATATACATATTTCATGCGGTAGTTTGACTGGGATACTGTGAGATGGTGTCATATTGAGATTTGAGGAGATTGATGATTAATTTTGGGCCATAGAGCCAGATTGACAGGATTGTGACTGATTCTAGGATATAGAGTCGTATTGATATTGATTGTGAGGTGACGCTTGTGTCAAGGCTCCATATTAGGCTGAGTGATACTGATATTTATTGTGAGGTGATGCTTGCATCAAGGTCCCATAGTGAGATAAGTGATATTGATCATTGACTTTGATATGATCAGTGCTCGGGCTAGGATTCATCCTCCGGAGTCAGGTAATAACCTTGTGAGTGCAGGCACTTCATATGTACTTAGTGAGGGGCTTATGCTAAGTACCCCTATAGTACTGAGTATATGTGTGTGTCCGTGTTAATTTAGGGGCATTTTTCCAAGCACCGTGAGTGTGCTGAGAGTATGAGTGATGGGTATGAATTTAGGGGCATATTCATTGAGTATGACACGATGAATATGCTAAGATTTTGTATACATGATGATTAAACTGCAATTTTGTTGATTTTGGCATGTATACTTGTCATACAAGCATAGAGTTGTATTTTTCTCATTCTGTTTGGTACTTGATGTCTCTATTGGATATTTAGAGCTTGAAATTGTAATTTTACTTTGATAAATCCTATCTAAGTGATTTCAGTGGAAAAGTGGATGCCTTGACTGATATACCTGAAAAACATGCATATTTTTCCTCTTATTGTGATAGAGTTGTGTTGCACCCTATTTTGCACTAGTCAAGACAGAATTTAACTTGTAGTTTCTCTGTTGTTGATAAAAGAGAGTCTCCACCTAATATTTAAAGGTATACTAGGGTACCTATTTAATTACTAAGTCGTATTTTTTATTAGTCTGCTAACCGGATTATGGGTAAGGGTTCTTGTTCCTTTAAGGGGAAGGTGTTAGGCACCCCTTAAAACCTACATGAGGTCATAGGACTTAAACTAAGTTTGGGATCAATTATTTTTACTATGCCTTAATAAGTATTAAAGAGTACAACTTACTATATACCTAAGGGGAGAGTATAATATTGATAAAAGAAATGTGAGACCCTTAAACGGGATGCGAATTTGTAAAGGAGTTTAAGATATGTTGAAAGAGTTTTGAAATATGTATGTAAGGGGTCTATATTTTATAAGCTTGTGAGAGAGGTTAAGTTATAGAAAAACTTGATTTGGGGAATGGTTATTCATGTAACTCTGAAAGGTGTTTGTAAGAAAGTGAACCTAAAATATACTTTGATTTGAAGATTTAAAGAAAGATTATTTTGCTGAAAATCCTTTAAGGTGACAGTTCTTCATTTGCGAAATTCTGATTTTTTTTCCTTGAAGATGAAGCTGAGATCTGATTTCTCTTTTGAAATGGGGCTGTTGTTTTGCTAAGTTCTGGGTTTTAAAACCTTTTAAGGAAAAGAAAGGTGAGCGAGGACATATTAATGATATGAGCAAATTATAATTAGTGAAATGAGGATCAACCACTAACTATTCCTTTTAAATCATATATTTTTAAAGGCTTGGATAAGTTTATATGATATTAAAGCACAAAAAGTATGTGATCTAATATATGAGTTTTACATACATGACAACAAAAATGCGACAAAGCAATAAGGCAGTAGATAGAAAGTAATAGAGTGGTAATCTAGATTAATGGAGCAATAGAAAATAACAAAAGGAAATGAGGGAAAAGGGCTAGACTTTGGTAATTGGGCCTTAAGAAGACAGGCCCAGCAGTCAAGAGCTGCGACTACAGCTGATTTTGGACTCTCCAGCGCAATGCGACAAGGTTAGGATTGGACTGAGCTCATTAGGAACTCAGCAGACCAAGTAGATGTACATATCCAAAAGAGAAAGAAAGTCATTAGAAATATACTTCATGTTCTCAGCTTACTCTAATACATATAACAGGTCACATTCTAATGTACATGATAGGTATACAAACAGATAAGTGAAATAAGGATATGATTAATATTATGGGGAAATTATATATATTAATGTGGTGGTTTCACTTAGCAAATAATTCACATTGAAAACCTTTCGTTGTCATTAAATATTAATCCCTTAAAGAACTGAATGTGTCAATGAATTAAGAGCTAAGAATGGAGCTCCACTCGAGGTCGATGCTCCCTTTGGATCCCTCGACACTTCAAAGTTCCCAAGGGACTCAAGGCGTAGGGCAATGCTTGTGCCGGGGAAGGGAAGCCCAACCTGGAGTTGAACTATGCTCCCAAATACCCTTAAATACTAACGACATGTTTTCCTTACGAGCATAAGTGCCACTGAGTCCCTTCCAGTGAAAATTAAATACTAACGTATTACTTACCACAAAAATATACTTCCCTCCTAATAGAATAACATAAGAGAACACAGACTACCTTTGATACCCAATAAAGAATACATATCAGGTAAACCTAAAGGTGATATATAGAAGAGAAGGAGAAGTCTCATATCATACCGTTATAGGAGTAAGTCATTAAGGAAAAAAATACATTCAAAGAGAAAGTGGGGGATACAAAATTCATATAGACAGCAGCACAAGAGATACCGATACTCCTGCCCTGGCAAAGTAACTGTGAACTGCTTAGTTTGTTATTAACATATGCAGGGATTAGCAACACTACTTAGTACCTTAAAGGTCATCAGTAAAGATTAAGACAAATAGTCATGGCTAACCATTTTTAAAGGGGTTATCAAGGATATCAGGAATAGGATTAAACTCTCAACATGACTACAAATTTATAGATTTAAACATGGGAGTCCCAAGGACTCAACAGTGTCATGCTCCTAACAGTATTAACAGGGCATCATGTTCAGAAAGTATCAACAAAGGACCTCATAAAGTTTAAGGATCAGGATCAGTTTCAAATTAATAATAGGGGAAGGATTGAGCATAATTTCAGACAAAAACATGGTATTATAGAGTCAAACATGGATATTTGTAATATTCAATCAACTATACATAGGCATGGTACGTGAGATAGTGATCTCATATAGGCAGGGGAGCTTTGGACATTATAGGATCAAGTTAAACATGTCAATGAAGAGGGGAATTACAGGTAAAGGAAGCATTGTATCAAAACAAGTTTAACTCAAATATAAGTCAAGCTTAGTATCTAAGTATGAAGTGGTCATGCTTAAGCTTCTATAAATTGTCACTTGATTATAACAAAATAACTAAGTCCTACTTTTATGGAAGATAATTTAATGATAGATGTATGTAAGCTTCACAAAATCAACAATAGTTCAAAGAGATTAAAGACAGGAAAATACTACACAAGCAAGTTTTAAATTAAACATGTATATGAAGATTTCAACTAATCAAGAGACAACCAAGTTCAGTTATACAGCAATTACCAGTTGACTATAACCAGACATAAACATGACTTGTTCTATGAAGAGGAAGATAACTTAATCTTAACAGTATATGTACAGTAAAGGTTCATGAAAAGACGACAGTCTAACTTAAACAAGATGGTTTCATGCAAATGCATCCAGCAGCTAGGTATAACCATGAGAATGCCATAGTGATAGCCCAGAAGTTTCCCTCAAAGCAAACGGATACAAATTTAGAGAAGGAGAGCATCTAAACACTTAGATTTTTTATGCTTTAGTTAAGTGATATGAACTTATGAACTTTTAGGCTCATCCCACTTACGAACTTTTAGGCTCATCCCAGTTAACATTATCAAATAATAAACTCGACCACAAGACAAATAGGATGCAGGGGAAATAATATGTAGAGGTAAATATCACAGAAGAATCATCAGTGAAATAAAAACACAAAGTTTAGGTAAACAAGATTAGATTTACATAAATAATAGTAATCAAACAAAGTGATAGACCATAGTAGTAACTCATAAAACAGTCTAACAAACATAAGCAGAGAAGAAAGCATTTAGACAATTAAAGTTCATGCTTAAGGTTAAAAGACAAGGGATATAAACTTAAATAATTTTTGATTCATCTTAGTTATGATTATCAAGTAATAAACTCAACTTCAAAGCTCACAAAACTACAGAGATGCAACAAGACAAAGATAAGCTTATTGCAGGTTAGTGAAAGCTATGAAGTTCATGTTGAAGATGATCATATAATAGCTTAGGCATGGAGACTGTTGGAAACTCAGAACAAAGATCAGCTGGTATCAACTATGGTTTAATCAGCCATCACTTAAAGACTCATAGCAGAATAACTAATCACAAGGAGTCATTAAACTAACAGAGCATAAGTATTAAAGTATTAAAAACCATAGAACAATTGCAATATACAGAGACTATCTTGGCATACTTATATTATTGAAACGAACAAAAGAGAAAAATGAGAGAGGTGCTGACCTTATTAAGAGCAGTAGACCAGACGAGAGCTCTTTTCAGTTGCTAAAAATTCAAGAACCCTCAAGCTTAGACTAGCGATAGAACTCAGCAAAAGAAAAAAAATAGTATGAAACCTAAGGCTTGGAACCCTAAACCTCTCAGTGTTTGTGTGTGTGCTTCTCTAAGATAGTAGGATCGTGATTTTCTCTCATTTGGTTTTGTTAGATGAGAACATTAAAGGATTCTATTTATAGTGCCATTAAGGCTCTAAGGTTCAGAGAATTTAAATTGAATAGTGGAGAGTGACTCATGGTGATGATGATAGCAAATCAAATGGAAATCATAAGACAAGGGGAAATTCAATATACAATTTACTTGAGTGCAGGTTAATTTGTTGTTGAAAGATTCGAACCAACCGACAAAACCTAAAAGACAGAAGTCACTATGTTTGACCTCTAGGTATATGATTCCATGATGATTTTCTGAGGTAGGCTTCATGAATGCTCTTATTTGGCGGAGCACGAGAGGATTCAGGCGATTTGAAGTTATACCTTCAAGCTAGGGTTTTCAAACTCGAAGGGTTTTGAATCTTGTGAATGAAAAAGGAATTTACAGTAGGATTCACGGAGTTCATGAGTCAATAGGTGATTTCAGGCTTTGATTTGAATGATCGTAATAGAGCTTAAGCGATTTGAGATTTCACATTTGAGCCTAGGGTTTCAGAATCGGGGCGTTTTGAATTTGTGATTGAAAAAGGGAATGTTAAGCGAGAATCGTGGTGTAGCAGGGATTGGGAGATGATTTATAGAGATTTCGAGTGACCTTGCACAAATTTGTGCAAGGTCTTTAGAGATTGATGGCTAATGGAGACAAGAGAAAAGAGAGGGGAAAGGAAAAGAGGGTGGCTGAGTGATGTGACAAGTGATTAGGGTTTGGGGGTGAGACCAACTGGTCTCCAAGTTAAGAGTGAGGAATAGAATCTAGGCCGTTGGATCTGGTGATCAACGATCCTAATAATTTGAGCATTTAGGGTTTTTAGGAATTTAAAAATGATTAAAAGGGAAAAATTGGTGGCCGTCAGATGATAGGATTTGGACGGTTAAGATTGGGTCTTAGGGAGACGGGTATTTGAATTAAAAAGGGAATTAGGGAATAAATATGAGCCGTCGATCAGATGGATCAACGACTCAGTTGTGGGTGTGTTTGTTCTGTGAGTGATGCAGACGGGTGACGTGGCACGTTATGATTGGTGCAAACGGGAATTGCCAACAGAGATAAGATGGAGTTGTTTGGGCTAGGTTATTTCTGTATGGGCTTGCACGTTTGGGCCAAAAATGATTTAAAAGGTGGACATTTTGCATTTAAGTGAGAATTGCAATTTAGCCTTTTGGTATTTAATCCCTTTTGAAATTAAGTTAAATAGACTTAATAATTTTTCAATAAAACGTAGTAAAAATTATAGTTGTTAAATACTACTAAGTATTGTAATAAACTGATTATTTTGTAAAAATACTTTACTAGGACATTAATTTTGAATTATTGAAATAGCAAACTAATTAACTATTTTAAGAACTAATTTATGGAATTAACTATAGAACTTACATATAGAAATTATTTTTTTACAAATCCTAAAATAGTAAATATAATTATAATTATATAATACTAATGTTAAATGATTAATTTTAAAACTTATACTGAATTAATTTGAAGAAACAGGTATTCATTACTGGAAAATACTTTGAAACCATTTATTGTAAATTATTAAGTGTAAATAAATTATTTTTAAAAGGGAGGGTCAAAATCGTCGTCAACAAGTTGAACCTGGCATTATTTGAGCTATTTTTCCTCTTCGCTATTATCATGTTGTAATTGTTGTTGTTGGCTATTGAAAGTGAGTATTGGACCTTGCCAATCTCGTCACTACTTTTAGACCGAGGTTAGGCTTGCTACTTAGTGAGTACATGGGGTCGGTTGTACTCATACTTCACTCTGCACTATATGTGCAAATTCATAAGTTGGGCCCAATTTAGTATTGTGAGTGGGTATGTGTTGCAATGTCAAGACCGAGGTAGAGCTGCTTCCCAATCACAGTCCCTAGCGTCTCTTCATTTCTTTTATTATTGTTCAGTCTTTCAGACATTTTTGTATTTTGTTCAAATTTTTGCTCGAGGTAGAGTTGCTTCTCGATCACAGTATATGGCTCGAGGTAGTGCTGGTGTGGCGTGTCAATCGATCCGATTGTATTGGATGAGATGAGGTTATTAGACCTGGGATAAGTGTTATCGTATTTGATTAAGGTATGTTTGGAAGAATAACGTCATTAGTCAACTCAGAATTTAGTTATGGCTCTTACCGGGCGAGAGCTCCACGACTTGTTGATCTGATGGCTGATTATGAGTTTTTACGTGGGTCTTGCATCATTAGCAGTGTGCGAAGGTTTAGAACAAGTTTTTATGTGATATGAGATTTTTTATCGGTACAGATTTGTTACTTAGCAGCTATTATGGTCGGAAGTTAATGCTATAAGTTTCTGAGTTGAATTATGTGGTATATCATGTGATTATATCTTGGGATATGGTTATGGTTTTATACAGCTTGTTCAGACTTATACACTATATAGATGCAAGATTCAGGTCTTATGATGAATTCCAGATGTTGGTGATTGTGTTCTAAAGTTTATGGACTAAGGTTGCAGAAAGGATATTCAGTTAGATTGTGTTATCGGGCTTATATGGATTGGGAGTAACGTAGGATCACCCATGGGTATATGTATGGTGAGGTTATACCATGATTTGATAACTATGGAACGACTCTTGGCACGTTCGAGGAAGAACGTATATTTATGTGGGGGAGAATGTAATGACCCGATCGGTCATTTTGAGTATTTGCATTCCGCTCGGTGATTTGAGGTCTTGAATAGCTTCATATAAGGTATTACGACTTTCATTTATGGTCGGTTTTGGTTTTTGAGCTGTTGGGAATTGCTTTGGAAGAATGATTCTCAATTTAGAAGCATTAAGTTGGAAAAGTTTACCAAGTTTGGCTTTTGCGTATTTGACCTCAGATCGGAGTTTTGATAATTCTGTTAGGTCTGGTTTGTAAATTTAGACTTGTACGCATGCCCGAATTTGCATTTGGATATTTTAAGAAGGTTTTGGCTCTAATTGGCCAAAATTGGTAATTTAAAGGTTTGGGAAGTTCATAGGTTCGAGTTGACTTCGATATCATCGGGTTCAAATTGTTATTTCGGGAGTTGGGATAGGTTCGTTTTGTCTTTTGAGACTTGTGTGGAAAGTTTAGTTGGATTCCGGACTGTTTAGGTTTTAATCGGATGGTTGGTTCGAAGTCAGAAATTTAGGACTTAAGATATTGATCATGATCAATAATTCGTGATTTTGATATTATTTTGTGTGATTTTAGGCCTTGAGTAGGTCCGTGTAATATTTTGGGACTTATTGATATGTTCGGACGCGGTCCCGAGGGGCTCAGTTGAGTTTCGTATTTTTGTGGTCTTGATGGGAAGTTCTGGTTCTGGTCTTTCGCACCTGCACAAGTGTTGTTGAATGATCCAACTCGCTTATGTGAGGAAGGGCTCACTTCTGTGAAGAGGAGGTGTCCAGGAGAGTTTCGGTTTTGCAAAGATTTAGGCGCAGATGCGGAGGCGCTTCTGCGAGTTTCTATGCGCATCTCCAGAGCCGCAGTTGTGGGTCTTAGTCCACAGATGCGAGAGAAGGTCAGATCCAGCTGGTTCGAAGATGCGAGCGAGGGCTTGCAAGTGCGATATTTTGTCCGCATATGCGGAAATCACTGGTAGATTTTTATATACTCAAGGGTTGATCTATTTTTATCATATTTTGAGGTTGAGAGATCGAATTTGGGTGATTTTGGAGGGAATTTTTATGTTTTGGATTGGGGTAAGTACTTTTTACTCAGATTTAATTATTTTACATGATACTATCTTTGATTTGGGCATTTGATTGATGAATCTAAAAGAGAAATAGAGGGTTTTTTATAAACTTTTCTAAAGTGAATAATTGGATAGAGTTTCTAGAGTATCGAATTGATTTCCTTGAGGTAAGTATCTTATCTAAACTTGGTTGAGGCACTAGTTGCCTAAGCTAATTGTGAGCTACGTGCTATAGGTGGTGCACATGTGTGGGGTTGAGCCTATGTGCATGCACCAGGGTATGTTTCATGCACGTAGTGTTTAGGCTATGATATGGCTTGGATTGATTACTAAGCTTCATGCTGTGATGGTTCTTATATTTGTACCCCTGTTGCGAGCTATTTGAGCCATGTTTGAGGTTACATAGATGCTAATCTCCTTATTGAACCTGATAGTTGCTACTTTCGTGATGTAATTGCCTGACTTGAGGTATGATAGCACACTTTGCACATGCATACACCTTAGCATGTCAGTTATACCAGTCTACGAATATGAAATTTGATATTCATTGATCATGTACATGTATTCTTGTATATCTTCTTTCTGGGTGATACGGATTGGACTGGTAGCCTGTGACCACACTAGGCAGATTTGTGATATTGAGCCTATCACCATGGCGGGCGGATTATAATATTGAACCTGTGACCACGCCGGACGGATTATGATATTGAGCTTGTGACCACACCGGACGGATTGTGATATTGAGCCTGTGACCACGCTGGACAGATTGTGATGTTGAGCTTGTGATCGCACCAGGCGGATTATGATATTGAGCATGTGACCACGTCAAACGGATTATGATAGCACGTGAATTGTCGGTGAAGCGTGTGGATATGGATCCATCTCCCTAGGATCACCCTTTCATGTGCCTTCTTGATAGTGTACACGCGAATTGTGAGAAACCGATGGGTTTCCAGTTGATGTGGACTTTGGAAAAAGCTAATCAATGGTTTGGTTCGGTTATTGTATTTTTTAGGAAAGACTGGCCAGTATTCAATTTGGTTGTTGCATTTCATCTTTACTTGCAATTTCTTTGGTTGTTTACCTGATTTATTTGCATATATTCTTTATATGCTGAATCATTGACTAAGCATAGTACATTGCACTATTGTGTGAAACAAGGTGATTTTTATCTGTGATTCTTGACTTGATCTTATTTTTGTTCTGTACTTATTGGAGTTATGAATTGTATAGGTGATTAGCGAGTATCATTTATAATTCTTGCTTCTATTACCTCGCCGAGACTAGTTATGATACTTATTGAGTACATGGGTCGATTGTACTCATACTACGCTTCTGTACTTTGCGTGCGATCTTGGAGGTGAGATGTTGTGGATGACAGGAGCTGGCACTGAAGATGTACCTGCTTTCTAGATATAGCTATCACTTGTCCTTAGTAGTTTTAGATTCGAATTCTGCTTGTGTACATTCCAAACATATGTTGTATTTTCCGTACTAGTTTTGTAAATGAAAATCTTAGTGGGTCATGACTTGTATTACCAAATCCCTGGGTTATTGTATGTGAATTCAGTTATTTCACTTATTGATTTCTTATTATTATTTTCATTAGAATTGTGTTGACTGTTATTTGACTTACCTAGCTGGTTGAGTTAATTGCCATCACGACCAGGTGAATTTTCGTTTGTGAAAGAAAAATTCAATGATATAAATCATTATCCAAAAGTACAAAAACTTTTATTAACTTAGCATATAGAACAAAGAAGCTGTGAAATTCAATCCATATATGTAAGACAGGTCATGTATTGAATATATAGATGAGTTGGGTTTTAAAATGGTTCATGTTTTAAATTTATATTTTACTAATTTTTTTATTAATTTTTTTAACCATTTTATTAATCTCACTGGAAAAGTACAAAATTTGGCAATAGTGATCATTTAAGTAAGATAGGTAAAGTAAATGACTTTTGAGAAATAAAACAATAATAATATATGAGTTTGATGGCCAATTACCTAAAGTTGAGTGACTACCTAAGCAATCAACTCATTTTTATTATGTTTGAAAAGGAATACATCTTTTATATTTAATATATTTTAAATTTTATTATTTTTATTTTATTCTTAATAACACCTTTTTATATGAGCAGATTTAAAATTGTAAGATTTAAACAATATTTTTATGTACACGTTATTTAATTTAAAATAATAAAATTTAAAAGTTTCTTTATATTATAAAATCTTATAACCAAAAACCTAAACACATGGAGTATGAAAAACGGACGGATGAGTGATTTTGGGATGCGTGGGTCATCAGAATGAGCCTTACAGTTGAACGATCAACCGCCAAGCGGGACACTGCAAATATCAAGGCACGTGGCAAACTATAACGGACAGTGACCACATGTCCATGTCTTGGGCCTCGTGTCTGGTCCACTCTTCTACGAAATTATGTGTGCCCATTTTTCCTTTCTTTTTCACCTCATGGTGGGACCTTCTACCACATCATACTCCCTTCCGCTTGTTTTCCCATGTTGTCGTGCTAGTCTGCTAGCTACCAAATAGGAGTAGAATAAATTTTTTGACCAGAAAAAGAAAAAGAGAAATATCTCCACCTTTCATGGCTAATTTGTTCTTTTTCATTTTCCTCTTCATTTCGACTTGATCTTAGGAGTCGTTTGCTATGATGCATTAAAGAAAATAATATATGCATTAGTATAACATTAGTTATATATTCTCCCGTTCCAATTTACGTGAACTTGTTTGATTGGGCACGGAGTTTAAGAAAAAATAAAGACTTTTGGAATTTGTGGTCCTAAACAAGTTAAAAAGGCGTCCAAAGTGTTTGTGTGGTTATAAAAGCTTCTCATTAAGAGTAGAATTGTAGGTTTAAGCTAAATTGTTTTCAAATTTAGAAAAGATTCATTCTTTTTGGAACGGACCAAAAAGGAAATAGGTTCACATAAACTGGAACAGAGGGAGAAACATATTTAGAGCCCGTTTGAACATAAGAATTTTATCATTTTTTTCGAAAACTTTTCACTTTTTTTCGAAACTAGCGTTTGGTCATAAAATTTCCAATTTTCACTTGAAGATGCATTTTGGAATTTTTCGAAAATTTGAAGAACTCCCAAAAGTTATTTTTCAAAATTTTCACTCAGATCATTCACAAAACTTCAAAAATAACCCAGAATTATATTCATGTCCAAACAGAGCTCTAATTTTCAGATACCATTTTCACTTGAATTTTTTTTTCACTTTGTATACGGTCGCCTGATTTCGTAGGCTCGGGGAGTTGCTTCGAGAAAAAGCTCAAAACGGACCTGGTTCGAGCTCGATGGCGGAGTATAGAACTTGAAGACCGAAGTGCTCGATGAAGCCCAAGGCCGAGTATGACCAACCTTGAGATAATATCGTTATGGTTTATTAACAGAAAGAGCGAGATTCCCGCAACGGCCCGAAGATCCCAGCGCAGATTCCGGGACGGATTTGTACTTGGCGGTTAGACAGCTGTATAATAAGATTCCCTACTATAATTTGAAGTGTACCTTATTTAGGATTTCCCTACTATGTAAAGGGGATCCCAATCATTTGTAATAGAGGATTTATTGACAAAGGAATATACATTTCTCACTTTCTTGCTTACTGTTCATCAGAATTGCCTTGTTATTTCATTGTTCTTACAAACCTACCTCGAGGTCACATTAACTCGAGGTCAAGACTTGGCTTGCACACTGGTTTGATTTACTTTACTCTTTAATTTATACATTTGATTCCTTGTTTATCAATTAGTATTGGATTAAATCACATATCTTTAAAACCACACGTTATTTTCACACTTGTTCTTGTCAAGAACTTTTGTTCTCAGGTTAAAACATGTCAAACTCCCAAAACGCACCCGCATATGGTGATGATGTTCTTGGATTTCACGGGGAAAACGATAATGTAATTGCTCCAGGAGCCGGGGTGCCGCCGGTCAATCCCGGAGGAGTGCCGGTCGATCCAGTCGATATCCGTTCGCACATTGCTTTGAATGCGGATTTAGGCGCAGATC
The DNA here is from genome assembly GCF_001879085.1 of Nicotiana attenuata. NCBI lineage: Eukaryota > Viridiplantae > Streptophyta > Magnoliopsida > Solanales > Solanaceae > Nicotiana > Nicotiana attenuata. The sequence goes on from NW_017671183.1 coordinate 290,329, forward strand.
CCGAATGGAGTATATGTAAGGAAGGCCGATCTGGTAGCCAAGGAACACACGGTGTAGAAGATGGGGGAGTTAGCCTCCAGGTAATATTCGAGATGCTACATGCTCAGCAAATTGCTATCGCTCAACTTCAAAGTCAACATAAAACTCCGAGTGTGGTCGAACGAGAAATCACTCGACGTACTGAGCCGGTGCCAGAAAGGTCAAACGGTAATGGATCGGGGACTGATCCTGCAATTATGAAGGTGCTCGAGGAACTCACTAAAAGAATCGAGTCGGGAGAGAAAAAAATCGAAGATAATGACAAGAAAGTGGAAACATACGATTCCCGTGTTGATCAAATCCTGGGGGCACCCCCAATCTTAAAAGGTTTTGATGCAAAAAAGTTCGTGCAAAAGCCATTTCCTCATAGTGCGGCTCCGAAGCCCTTTCCTAAGAAGTTCCGTATACCAGATATACCTACATACAACGGGATAAGAGATCCTAACGAACACATCACATCGTACATGCGGGATTAAAGGAAACGACTTATATGATGATGAGATCGAGTTGGTTTTGTTGAAAAAATTTGGGGAAACTTTGTCAAAGGGAGCAATGATTTGGTATCACAACTTGCCACCAAATTCCATCGATTCATTTGCTATGTTAGCAAACGCCTTCGTGAAGGCGCACGCCGGGGCCATAAATGTCGCAACAACGGACGTATTAAAGATAAGACAGAGGGGTGATGAAATGCTAAGGGAGTTCGTATCCCGATTTCAAATGGAACACATGGAGTTGCCACCGGTCACAGATGATTGGACCATTTAGGCTTTCACCCAAGGGTTGAACGAGCGGAGTTCGATAGCCTCACGATAGTTGAAACAAAACTAGGTCGAGTATCCAACTGTAACCTGGGCAGATGTGCACAACTGATATCAATCAAAGATCAGGGTCGAGAATGACCAATTAGGAGCCCTATCCGGTTCAGTACATCCAAACAGGCTAGTGGTTAAAACACGGAGGGAAGTTGACAGGGAACCAAGATCGAATAGGGAGCGATATCAACCATATACCGCGGATCAAAGGAACAATGGCTCAGGACGCAACCCTCCCCGGAATAATCGAGGAAAAAATTCTAGGGAACTTATGAGCAAGAGTGGTTTTGATAAGCACGCCGATCCCACCAAAGCGCTACGACTATCGGAGTATAATTTCAGTGCCGATGCATCGGAGATTGTATCGGCCATCAGAAGGATCAAAGACACCAGGTGGACCAGATTTATACAGACCGATCCTTCTCAAAGTAACCCAAACTTGATGTGTAAATATCATGGCACACATGGCCATAGGACCGAAGGCTGCAGACAGCTGAGGGAGGAGGTAGCTCGATTGTTCAACGAGGGCCACCTTTGAGAGTTCCTCAGTGATCGAGCTAAGAATCACTTCAGGGAAAGAGACACCAATAGAAAGAACGAGCAGGAAGAGTCTCAGCTTGTTATTTACATGATCGTCGGCGGGGTCGATGTCCCGCAAGGGCCTATATTAAAACATACCAAGGTATCGATCATCAGAGAAAAGCGGACTCGGGATTTTGTGCCCGAAGGCATCTTATCGTTCAATAACGAAGAAGCGGAAGGCATTTCTCAGCCGCACAACGACGCCCTGGTAATTTCTATTTTGTTAAATAAAATTCAAGTTAAACGTGTCCTAGTGGATCCAGGTAGCTCAGCAAACATAATCAAATCGAGGGTCGTAGAGCAACTCGGCCTGCAAGACCAAATTGTACCTGCATCTCGAGTCCTAAACGGCTTCAACATGGCAAGTGAAACAATGAAGGGGGAGATAATTCTACCAGTGAACGTGTACAGGACCATCCAAGATACAAAATTCCATGTCATCGAAGGCGACATGAGATATAATGTACTACTCGGAAGGCCCTGGATCCACAACATGAGGGCAATACTGTCGATTTATCAAATGATAAAATTTCCGACAATAGATGGTGTGAAAACGGTTTACGGGGAACAACACATTGCAAAGGAAATGTTTGCAGTCGACGAGGTGACGTCGATATCAGCACCTTCGACCTTAGAAAAATTGAACATCAAAGATAAGAAGATGGCCAAATAGCAATCACCGTCCCCAGACTCGACCGAATTGGAGAAACAGGTAATCGAAGAAGAAGAAGATTTCCTTACTCCTCGAACTTTCATTGTTCCCGAAGAATCAGATGCAACCAAGTCAATGGTCGAGGAGCTGGAATAGGTGGTACTGATAGAGTATCTACCCGAACGAAAGGTATACTTGGGAACAGGGTTGGCCCCCGAACTCAGGAAAAAACTTACTCAATGTCTTATTGATAACATGTATTGCTTTGCTTGGTCCCATTTAGACATGACAGGGATCCCACCGGAGATAACAACACACCGGCTAAGCCTCGACCCCAGGTTCAAGCCGGTGAAGCAAAAGGGAAGACCCCAGTTCGAGGTAAAGCATGCATTCATAAAGGATGAAGTAACTAAAATTCTCAAAATGGGGTCCATTCGGGAGGTAAAATACCCCGAATGGTTAGCCAATGTAGTCGTAGTCCCTAAAAAGGGAACAAACTTAGAATGTGCGTAGATTACGAGGATTTAAACAAGGCATGCCCTAAAGACTCTTTTCAACCGCCTAACATCGATCGCATGATCGATGCCACGGCTGGCCACGAGATCCTTACCTTTATCGATGCCTATTTCGGGTATAAACAGATTCAGATGAACCCGGAAGACCAGGAGAAGGCCTCGTTTATCACCAAGTATGGCACATACTGTTACAGTGTAATGCCCTACGGGCTAAAAAATGCAGGAACTACTTACCAACGCCTAGTAAATAAGATATTCGAAGAACAAATAGGTAAGTCAATGGAAGTTTAACATTGATGACATGTTAGTGAAGTCCCTGCGTGCAGAGGACCATTTGACTTATTTGCAGGAAACATTCAAAATCTTGAGGAAGTACAACATGAAACTTAACCCCAAAAAATGTGCCTTCGGGGTTGGCTCGGGAAAATTCCTCGGCTTCATGGTATCAAATCGGGGAATCGAAATCAACCCCGATAAGATTAAGGCCATCGAGGATATCATCGTCGTAGACAGTGTGAAAGCCGTACAAAGGCTAACCGGACGGATAGCTGCGTTGGGCAGATTTATTTCGAGATCATCAGATCGAAGCCACAGGTTCTTTTCCTTACTCAAAAAGAAAAATGATTTCAGATGGACCCCGGAATGTCAGCAAGCATTGGAGGAATTGAAGCGATACTTATCGAGCCGACCTCTGCTCCACACTCCGAAGGCAGATGAGAAGCTGTACTTATATTTGGCAGTGTCCGAAATAGCTGTAAGTGGTGTACTAGTTCGAGAAGAGCAAGGTACGCAATTTTCTGTTATTACGTAAGTCGGACCTTAGGAGATGCTGAAACTAGGTACCCACACTTAGAGAAATTAGCACTTGCATTAATAAGTGCTTCTAGAAAATTAAAGCCATATTTCGAGTGTCACCCCATATGTGTGATAACCACGTATCCACTCTGAAATGTTTTGCACAAGCCCGAATTATTGGGCCGATTTGCCAAATGGGCCGTCGACCTTGGTGGGTACGATATCGAATATCAATCCCAAACAGCCATCAAGTATCAAATTTTAGCAGACTTCGTGGCCGATTTTATGCCAACCGTCGTACCCGAAGTGGAAAAGGAACTTCTACTAAAATCGGGTACATCATCGGTGGTATGGACCCTCTTCACAGACGGTGCCTCGAATGTGAAAGGGTCCGGGCTTGGCATCGTTTTGAAGCCACCCACAGGTAACACTATTAGGCAATATATCAAAACTTCTAGATTGACTAACAATGAGGCTGAGTATGAGGCCATGATTGCAGGTCTCGAGCTAGCTGAAAGCTCGGGGGCAAAAGTCATTGAAGCTAAATGCGACTCTTTATTGGTGGTAAACCAAGTAAACAAAAGCTTCGAAGTTCGAGAGGTCGGGATGCAAAGGTATTTGGACAAGCTACAATTAAGTTTGCATCGCTTCAAGGAGTGGACTCTAGACCACGTACCTCAAGAACAAAACAGTGAAGTAGATGCACTTGCAAATTTGGGTCATTAGTTGAAGAAGATGATATTATCCTGGGGACTGTGTTAGTACCCGATTTTCCCTCATATATTATTTAAATGCATATATACTTTCAACATAGTACATGAGCATCGACCTGTATTTTTCCATAATTTTCTGTAATTTTAAAAGGATTTTAATTAATTTATTCCAGCATTTATTATCTAAATAATTACTAATTGCATCATAAATAATTTTATAATGATTTATTACTTGATTTTTATTATTTATATTTAAAATTAAGCTTTGTTTATTTTATACATAATTATATTTACATCTGTAGGTTATAATTGCAATAACTTTGCAATAATAGCCCATGTATGCATAATTTCTTTATTTTTACACGAAAATGACTCTTTATATTTTTATAATATTAAGTAATTATTTTAAATTATTTTTTCATACATAAATAGCACTTTTCATCATTTATTAACTATTTTTATAAATTATTTTATTAAATTAAATGGGCATTTAAAATATGGCCTCTTTTAATTTAATTTTCGGACCTTAGCCCATTAACTACCCCAGCCCAATACCCTAACCTAACCCAATACCCATAACCCAAACCCAATAACCCAATTGTTATAACCCGTCCCAACCCAGATTTAATCCTAGCCGCTGATCTCAGAAGATTAACGGTCCAGGACAATCCTTCCATTTTTAATTAACCAAAAACCTAAACCCTAGCCATTTCCCAAATTCGCCGCCCTTGAAACCCCTTCCCTCCTCTCGTCTATCTCACCTTCCTCCTAACCCTAGCCCGCCGTCACTGAAACCCCTTTGATTCATGAGTTCTTTCTTCAACCTCAGGCCTTATCCGACATCATATCTACCGGTTGTTCTATTTTCATGATACTTGATGGAATCTCAAAGAGATTCGAACCAGAATTGGTTCAAATCTCCCATTTTCTCGATTAATCCGTCAGTGTTCGATCATACGTATGTGAGTACTAATATCTTCGTGTTTATGGCTTCAAATCTCTTGTTGAAACCAGATTTTTTCACCTCTGTTTATTCTTTACATAATCTAATTATTTCTGGCTAAATCAGGTCAGATTCCTCTATATCTGAAGCGGGTTGAGTTTGTTTGTTACTTTTCCTTTAAGATTCTTCTGTTTTCCCTACTATTGTCAACCGATTTCATATTTTTTTCCTAAAGCTAGGGTTTTGGTTCTAAGAGATTTCTGCAAAAAATGTTTTTAAACGTTTAAATGTTTAACTCTGGTTTTCTTCCTTTACTTTTTCAACTGATTTTTATCTATATGCCTTTATGCCTTAGGGTTTTCACCTATTCTACTGATTGCTATAATGTTTGCCCGTTTACTTTGGCTGTTAATTAAAGTGATTAATTGATTTACTTGCCTAATTAAGGTTCGAAGTTGTGCTTTCCTTTTAAAGAAAAACTGATATTTCCTTGATAGATTTTTACTTATTCTTTCCTTATGTGTAATTCATAATTGGTACTACTTTTCTTAATTCTTTTGCTAGCCTGATTTTTGTACTTTGATTATTAGGACCGACTTTTAATTGATCTCTGGACTTACTACTTACCTTATTTAGACCTCAATCTTGACTGCTGATTTATTCCGTGTTAATTTAAGTGACACTTTCGTGATTCTACCTATTAATTGATTCCTGTTAGCCCTAATTGACTGATTAATTGATCTCTTTGCCTTATTTGTGTGCCATTGATTCTCCTGCCTTATTTGGTTTTACTCTATTATATGTTATAATAACCTTTCATTACTCTGATTTAACACACGCTCACGCTTATAGACTTACACTCACACTTACACACTCTTATAATTTCTTCACTTTACAACTCAAAAGCTCTCTGCTTTTCTTCAAAGAATTTAAGTTCTCTCTTTGTGCGACTACTCCGATTTCTGCACTGTTAAGCCGGCTAGAAGCCAAGGCTAAACTCTTTGGATCCAAATTGCCACTACATTCATGTTTACTTTCTTCCTAACTGGTATGTGTTAACTCCTGTTATCCTATTTTGTTCCTTGTGCTTATGTGGTTAGTTTACTTCAAACCTCAGCATGTTTCTGTGTCACCTATGATTCCTGTGTACTCCTTTCTCAACTGGCATGTTTCAGTTCCTGTTATCTCATTTTGCCATATTGTTTATTTCGACCTCAGCATGTTTTTCTGTTACTGCTTTCTCAACCGGCATGCTTTAGTCTCTGTTACCCTATTCAACCCTATGTGCTTATTTGTTTGAGATTTCAGCATGTTTCTGTTTGCTATATGCCCATATGATTTCGCCTAGTTAACTAAGTTATCTCTAGTAATATCAAAACCTTGTATAAACAATTGTATGTTCCCTGTTCTGCAAACATGTAATATGCTTCCAACTCTGTCTATTAGTTCAAGTATCCTGGCTCTTTTGTGATTGCTTAAATGCTAGTACAGTATCCATGTGTGAATCAATACCAATCTGTTTGAACTATTTACTAAATAGGGATCCTGTTTGTTTTAAGTGAAATTCTATTTGTAGTCCTGTAATTTGAATCTGTCTGCTCCTAAAAATCAAACTATTTTCTAAAACTGTCCCCTATGTACTGGTTTTCAAACTCCAACTCTTAGTTATCTAGGTTCCTACCACCCCCAGTGTGAGCACTGCCTAGGGTCCCTGAGACTCCTTTGAACTCTGACATATTGAGGTTGGTTTTCCAATCTCTTATGAATTTTGTATTGAATGTGTGGTTCTATTGTGAGCATTGCCCGGGGTCCCTGAGGCTCTTTGGGAACTTTGACACACTGGAGCCTGGTTTAAAGTGTTGTGGATCACTGCTATTATTTCAGAGCTATTGTGTTTGAAGGCCTGGCTCCCAGGTTTATATTGGGCCTGCTAAGGCTCCCTATAGTGTAATAGACACTGTTATGTAATTTATTCATTCTGGGCTATAATAATCTTTGTAATAAACAGATATGGGGTTTATTAGTAAAAGCTGGGGGGTGGGGGTTTCTCTATATCTTTGTTTGAAACTCGGGTAGAAATCCTGCCTATAGGTTTGTTGGTGATTATGTGAATGTTACTACTTGTTTAGAGATCATGCCTATAGGATTTTCTGATTGCTTTATGCTGTATTTCACTCGCATGCTAGAAATCCTGTCTATAGGCCCCTTTGCATTAGAAATCCTGTCCATAGGATCCATGTACATTTCAAACCTACATGCATTAGTGACCATGTCTATAGGATTCTATCTGTTTGAATAATAACTTTTCCTGGCATTGCACTTGAAATTCTGCCCACATGTGATTAATAGATATCATGCCTATAGGAGGTAAAAATCAGTTTCAACTTAGATACCATGCCTATAGGAAATAAACAGATCAGTGTCGACACCTAGAAATCATGTCTTTAGGAGTTAAGTAATTCTGCAAATTAGAAAGAATGCCTATAGGATCTAAAGATAAAATCTGTTTTCATCAGTAATTCGCTTAGAAATCATGTTATAGGTCTTTAATCAACCTTTAGACATCATGCCTATAGGATTTTGTTCTGGTTATCACTAGGCAAACCTGTAGGTTTATTAAGAATCCTGGGCCAAAAACTGTGATCTCGTGATGCTTGAACATGCCCAAATTCAAAGCTTCGTAAAATCAGTAGGCAAACCAGTAGGTCCTGACGCTCGCCTTAATAAACTGATGTCTTACATTCTGTTTCTGCTCATCTAGATAGCCTAGCCTGCCTATAGGATCCTAAATTAACAAAGTTTGCTGATTTAATTACGTGCATTTGTTGTCTACTTGTGGAGGTCAATGTGAGCCCCTATTTGTTCTTTACATGAAGTCCTATCTGAATGTTTGTTTGTCACCTAGCTTTTCTCATTTTAAGCAATATAGGTCAGTCTAGAAACACCCTAAATAGAGGTCCTAAATATCTCCAGGACTGTAGGTAAGGGACGAGTAGTGCACGCATAAGGTACGCATTAGAAGCTACTAGAACGCTTAGGTAAAAACTGAAAGATAGTAATTGGGTAGTAAAGGAAATGATGACCCGTGCGCTAATGCTATGTGTAGCACCCCAACTTGGAGAAAGTTACCAAGTATTGCATGGAAATGATCCTATAGGCTAAAAAACCTAGGACCCCTCTAATTCTTGTTTTTAAAGTAATATCTATTTGTCTAAATTGTTTTATTTTCCCATAAGACTAATTCGCTTAATTTAAGTTCGGCCGGGACCCACCGTTGTGGACCTCGAGGGGTGCCTAACACCTTCCCCTCAAGGTAATTTCGAGCCCTTACTCGATCTTTGGTGATGTAAACTGGTTATATGAGTTAATTGCTTTAGGTGCCCTAAGGCACCTTAATACGTTAGGTGGCGACTCTTCAAATCCCTTACCCCATCCCAAAAGGAAAGGAGTTGTCCCGGAAATATCGAAACCCGATTTCGCGAGAAAAAAAGGGGCGCGTTAGTATGGCGACTCTGCAGGGGATATCTTTAGGCTCTTACCATAACGAACTTGTCTGTGAATTAGTCTTTAAGCATGTCTTTATTACTCTGTTAATTCTTGCACACCCCTTCCCATTCTATGTGGATTTATTTGCCTATCCTTATTCATTTATGATTCCCCCTGCTTTATCACTTTTACTGTGGAAACTGAATTATCTCCTTGTTTTTCTTTTCTTAAAAGTCTTTACAATTATTAAATATCGCATTTCATCATTATTCATCATGTGAATACTTGACAACGTGTTGTTTTATTTTTGCATAACTCCATGCTCAACATCATATTCCACTCGTGCATAGTAATATCATAGCGGCACTTGATGAGTGTCCGCGTTCTTCCTAAAATCACCCTTTAAATTTGGAAAGGCTTATTTGTGGTAAAACTAGTCGATCAGCGGTGGAGTCTACGGTTCCGTGCCTTTCCCTCTCAAGTTGTCCGCTTGAGGGTACCGGTCTAGACTTCTATAGAAACCTTGCTCTGATAACAACTGTACATGCATCATGGTCAAACCTAAGCAGGGTTAATATGTTGTCCACATAATAACCCTCTAAGATTGCCTTGCCCAAAGTCCACCGGGATCTCCATAATCCCAATGGACGCAATCACGATAGGTGCATCATTTGGAGAGATAAATGCCAACATACTAATTGTTAATGTGTAAGTAGTCGAATCCGGAGGGGGCAAGGGTCTAACTCTGTTTGTTTTGCAGAAAATGAGGCACAAAGTCCCCAGGTTCAGTATGGTCCGAAGTACACCACCGCTATTGTTGGACTGGTGGGAGAATCTTTCGCCAAGCGACAAAAACCACGTAAAACGGGTCCTTGGAAATCTACCTTCTTTATTGGACATCCAACCAAACAACATGTTGATCGAAGCCGCTACTATGTTCTGGGACGAAGAAAGAGCTGTATTCCATTTTGGTGATATAGAAATGACTTCTCTTTTGGAGGAAACCGGAGGGTTCGCTGGATTACCATGGGATAGTCTCGGTTTGCTAGTACCAGAAAACCGCAATACTAGAGGGTTTCTGAAAATGATGGGCCTGAGAAAGAATGAGGACTTGGAGTGCTTGAAGAAGTCTTACATACCCTTAGAATTCCTCTATGAACGATACGGGCCCAACAAATCTTACCGTATCTTTCATGACAAATTCTCTATCACTTCCCTAGGTTGGACTCATCGCAGGGTTTTTGTATTCATCGTCTGCTTTCTGGGTATGATGGTGTTCCCAAGCCGAGGGGACAGAATTCACACCAGGTTGGCCACGGTAACCAAAGCTTTAATGGAGGGAATTGAGGGACAAACCTATACTATTGTCCCGATGATTGTAGCGGACATATATCGGGCTTTGGATTGTTGCAAGAAGGGGTTCAAACACTTTGAGGGTTGTAACTTGCTATTACAGATTTGGTTGTTAGAACATCTTCAGAGGGGTCAATACCGCCAAGAGTTTCCACGAAGACCATGGAACGATCACATCGCTTTCCACCATCCTAAAAGAATGACTATTATCCCAGACAAATTTGCACAGCCGGAGTACGCCACAGAATGGGCAAAGTTTTTCAACAATTTGACCGAGGGCCAGGTTTACTGGATGTTCGAGTGGTTCCATACCGATGAATTCATCATCAGATCCAGGGATGTTCCGCACTTAGTATTGATTAGGTTGAGGGGAATATATCCCTATGTTCCTATCAGGGTTATGAGACAAGCTGGTAGAAAACAAGTCATACCATGAGTCTCAAAATGAGCCATTACAGAGCCGATTTTCAGGGTGACGCCATTTCATATAAATGTGAGGCCCAGCACATGTGGCACTTGAATATTATCATGGAAAAGGATACCATCGAGCAAGATCGATATCACGCCGGTCATGTGTACTTCTACCCCCTCATGGTTAGAAGATAACATAGCAGGAATATTCGAGCCAAGGATTGGTCAAGGAAACAGGGTCATAGATGAAGTCGCTGAAGCACAAGTGAAGTACGAGAGGCTACGCAAGAGGGTCCTTGAATCCGAAGCCAAGAATCGGGAGCAACACAGATTCAACATGGAATCAATCATCGAGTGGAAAGAAATGGCTACAAGGTCAGCAGAAAGGTTGGACTACTTGGAGTAGGGTTTGATGGAACTGGAAGGGAAGATGAGGAAAAGGGTTGTAGATTGTCAGAATGCAGAAGGCAACGAAGGAGGACATCTAGAAAGGGCATACCTACTGTTGGACATGCACGACCTGGGGAATCTGATTGATGGAGCCAAGAGGGGCAAATATGGGGAAGGTCCTCGGGGACCAAGTAGATTAGGTTTATTTGTTTTGAGTCATTTTGGAACTTAAATGTAATAAGGCAGATGCCGTTACTAACAAATTTATTTTCGTTTTTTAGGTTCGACTTATTTATTGCATTAATGAAATAGGGCATTTATCCGCATTAAATCTCTCCAAATCTACTTGTCGCTAGGCCTACCTCGGGCACAACGAGGTTCCCCAAATTAGGACGCGAATTTACGTTTCCGCAATATGTGTTTAAATCCTGCAAAATGTTTTTCAGAATCCTCACTGACTTGTCTGCTTTTTATTTTTTTTCTTTTTTATTTTGATTATTCACATCCCCTAAGGTTGGTTCGCACATACTGGCATCATCAGCATATCACACCAGATCCAGAGGTCCTCCACCTCCTCCTTCTCCAAGTAATCCAAAAAGCAAGGGAAAGGCTAAGATGGATGATCCGAGTGGTATCCGAAAAGAAAATATTGCTGAGAAATATTGAACTTCAGATGGTCGAAGTACTCCAGCCCAGAATGATTTGGTCCGACGATTGGAACAGAAAATACTGGAATTGCAAGGAGAACTTGAGCAGGTCCGCAACTTGGCAAACCTCTCCCTTACCCTAAACGTCTCAGACGTTAACCAACAAAATGCTCAAAACCCAGCACCTCCTCAAAACACACGTCCACAAAATCCTCTCGCACCCCATCAATACGCAACTCCTCCCCAAAATCCTAACCCTCCACCAATACCCACTCCCCCTCAGCACCAACATCTTCCTACTCAATACCCACAAACCACTTACCATACTTCCCAAAATATCCCGCTACCTATCCCTGATCCGTAAAACTCCACTAACGATCACCACTACACTCCAACCCCTGGCACCCACAAAAACAATCCCATATACGTGAAAACCTTACCTCATTCTACTCAACCAACATCATACACTCCAGAATTTGCCGAGAAGGACCTGCTCATTAAGAACATGGCCGAAGAGCTCAAGAAGCTCATGAGCCAAGTCCAGGGTGTCGAAGAAAGCAAAGGAATTGAAGGTCTAAATTATGAGGATCTGTGCATTCAGCCAGATGTGGAACTGCCGGAGGGTTACAAACCTCCTAAGTTCGAAATGTTTGACGGAACAGGTGACCCAAAAGTACATTTAAGAACATACTGTGATAAGCTCGTGGGTGTTGGAAAAGATGAAAGGATTCGCATGAAGCTGTTCATGAGGAGTCTCACTGAAGATGCCCTATCTTGGTATATCAGTCAGAATCCCAAGAAGTGGGTTAATTGGGTAAGCATAGCGTCGGACTTCGTGGATCGATTCAGGTTTAACACAGAGAATGCACCGGATGTCTTCTACATACAGAATCTCAAGAAGAAACCAACGAAGACTTTCCGTGAGTATGCTACTCGATGGAGGTCGGAAGCTGCAAAAGTCAGGCCAGCACTAGAAGAAGAGTAGATGAACAAATTCTTCGTCAGGGCCCAGGATCCACAATACTATGAAAGGTTAATGGTCATCAAAAATCACAATTTTCTCCGACATAATCAAACTCGGAGAAAGGATTGAAGAAGGGATCAAGAGTGGGATGGTGACCAATTTTGAGGCATTGCAGGCCACGAACAAAGCATTGCAGTCAGGGGGAATATCAAAGAAGAAAGAAGTAGGGGCAGTAATCGTGGCCCAAGGTCCAAAATCTCCACTCACATACCAAAAACCTCTGCCTACATACCAGCCTTCACCTCCCAGATATTCTCAACCCGCTATCGCCTATCACACCTATAACACCCAGCCAGCCTATTACCATTCACCCCAAACCCGTCAAAACTATCCAAAACCCAGACCAATTCTGATCGCAGGCCGCCCAGACAATACACACCTATTGCTAAACCCATTGACCAACTATATGAAAGATTGAAGTTTGCCGGATATGTCACCCCCATTCCTGCTGCTGCGATGCAAAACTCTTCTCAGTGGGTCAACCCAAACAAAACTTGTGCATACCATTCCGGCATGAAAGGGCTACTATCGATGAATTCCACACCCTGAAAGATAAGATTCAAACCATGATTGACACCAAAGTCATACAAGCAAAGGAAGCCGCACCAAATGTCCGCAACAATCCCCTCCCAGATCATAGGGGTGAAGGAGTCAATGTGATAGAAACTTATGAAGAATGGGATCCTGAGGGGTCGATTGGGCTTATTCGGGAATGTGATAACCCTAAACCCGCAGTCACACTCACTCCTATTGTGGTACAGATACAACCTCCCGTCGAAGTCGAAGTAGCCGCATCAGCCCCGTTTGAAATTGAAGTAACAGCACCCGCGACTACGCCAGCTCCATTTGAAGTAGAAGTATCCACACCCTTCACTGTGACAGTAGCACCCACACCTCCTTTCAAGTCCAAAGCCATACCCTGGGATTACGTTGCCGAAGCTAGGAGAAAAGGAAAAATAAAGATGGAAGAATCTGGTGCCGCACATGGGATGACCAGAACTGGAAGGATCTATACACCCAAAAATTTGGGAGGAACAAGCAAGGAAGCTGCTACCAAACAACCCATCATTGAAACTGGTCCAGACGATCTTTGGAGGAAAGTACAGGCAAGAGAATACTCTGTCCTTGATCATTTGAACAAGACTCCCGCCCAGATATCCATCCTGTCGCGATAGCAAAATTCTGAGGCGCATAGGAGTGCTCTGATGAAGGTATTGAATGAAGCTTATGTACCCAACAACATCACCAGTGGGGAGATGGCTAACATGGTAGGGCAAGTACTTGAGAGTTACAAGATCACCTTCCACGAAGATGAGCTACCACCTGAAGGATTAAGTCACAATAGGGCATTGCATATCACAGTACAGTTTGAAGACAAGTTCATCGCTAGAGTCTTAATAAATGGAGGTTCAAGCCTCAACATTTGTCCATTGACTACTCCGAAAAGGTTGGGCAATGATTTCCATGAGATACGAGCAGGAAGTATGAACGTGAAGGCATTTGATAGGTCTCAAAGGGCCACGATTGGAGAGATTAACCTTTGTCTGCAGATGGGCCCGACCTGGTTCGATGTTGAGTTCCAAGTACTAGACATATATGCTACATACAATCTTCTATTGGGACGACCTTGGATACATGCCGTTGGGGCTGTGGCTTCCACGCTACACCAAGCCGTGAAGTTCGAATGGAACCATCAGGAGGTAATCATTTACGGAGACGGAAGTAACCCCATTTACACCAGTCAAACTATCCCGGTTGTCGAGAATAGAAGAAGGCTGGGCAGAGAAACTTATCACCGCATTGAGCATGTCAACGCAATTGAGAAGTATAAATGGTGGAGCAAAACAATAGAAAGCATACTGGCATGGTCTGGGTATGAACCCGGCAAAGGGCTTGGGAAGAAACTCCAGGGCATTACCAAACCAATACAGTTGAGACGTCACGGCACAACTTTTGGGCTGGGATATCCATACACCTGGCAAGAATATAGTGATTTGTGACCACCATGGCGTAGTCCTAATTACCCTCTCAAGCTGCTAGTGCCACATCTGAGTCAGACTTTTTACCAGGCCGATACAATATGGGGATCCGCAGAGGAGGAAGCTTTGGCTGGGTTAAGGAATTTGTTTCTAGAAGACGAGAATATGGATTGCAATGTGATAGTTGAGGAGTAGGAGGAAGAAGGCTTCACCATTCAGATCGTGGAGAAGGGAGCTGTTCTCAAGAATCGGACTACCACACCGTCCCGGGCCCGTCGAGTTCCTGGGTAGCTTGGCAATTAGCCTGACCTGTTTTAATAGCCGTTCTAGGCATTTAAGATATTTTCAATATTTTATTTTAAAAAGACGCATTTTGTTTTGAAATAATTGCTCATCGAGCCGTAACTGTTTTGGATATTTTCAAAATTTAATTAATGCTTTTGTATTTAGTATTTATTATTACCTTTTACATTTTTCTTCTACAGCATTATTATTACTTTTCCTGATGAACCGATGACAGTAATATGTAATGAGACAACGTAATATAAGGATAGTGAATCAGAAGAAGAGGATGAAATACCTGAGGAAGTTGTCAGAGAAGTTGAGAATTTTGAGAACAAATCTAAGTCCAATCTGGACGAAATCGAGGAATCAATTTGGGAGATTCCGAAACTGTCAAAGAGACTCGCATAAGCATTCACCTATCACCGTCAGAAAAAGAATAATATACTTGTTTCCTGAAAGAATATGAGGATATATTTGCATGGTCATATGATGACATGACCAGCCTGAGCACATCCATAGTGGCTCATAAGTTGCCTACCAATACAATGTGTCCGCCGGTGAAACAGAAACCCAGAAAGTTCAAACCAGACATATGCCTAAAGATCAAGGAAGAAGTCACTAAGCAGATCAAAACCAAAGTCCTCAGGATAGTTGAGTACCCAACCTGGTTAGCTAACACCGTACCAGTTCCGAAGAAAGATGGGAAAGTAAGGGTGTGTGTTGACTATCGGGATTTAAACAGAGCAAGTCCGAAGGACGATTTGCCGCTGCCTAATATGCACATTCTAATCGATAATTGCGCCAAACATGAACCCCAATCCTCTGTAGATTGCTTCGCGGGTTATCAGATATGAACTCCAATCATCAGATTTCGATTGACGAAGAAGACGCAGAGAAAACAGCCTTCATTACACCATGAGGAGTGTACTGCTACAAAATGATGCCATTCAGTCTAAAGAATGCTGGGGCTACCTATATGGGAGCCATGACGACCATCTTCCATGATATGATACACAAGGAAATAGAGGTGTATGTTAACAACGTCATCATCAAATCCAAGAGGGTCACAGATCACATAGCAGACTTGAGGAAATTCTTTGACATGCTAAGAAGGTACAATTTAAAACTGAACCCCGCAAAATGTGCATTCGGGGTTCCTACAGAAAAATTATTAGATTCATTGTCAGCCGCCGAGGAATCGAGTTGGATCCGTCCAAAGTTAAGGCTATCCAAGAGTTACCACCACCGAAGAGCAAAAAGGACGTAATGAGCTTCCTGGGACATCTCAACTACATCAGTCGCTTCATAGCGCAGTCCACAGTAATATGTGAACCCATCTTCAAAATGTTGAGAAAGGATGCTGAAACCCGTTGGGCTGAAGATTGTCAAAGGGCTTTTTACAAAATTAAGGAATATTTGTCCACGCCACCAGTCCTAGTCCTGCCAGAACCTGCGAGACCTTTGCTACTCTATCTGTCCGTATTAGATGGGCTTTTGGTTGTGTTTTGGGACAACATGATGAGACAGGAAGAAAGGAGCAAGCCATATATTACTTGAGTAAGAAATTCACACCTTACGAAGCACGGTATTCTCTGCTAGAACACACTTGTTGTTCTTTGACATGGACAGCTCAGAAATTGAGGCATTACTTCTGTGCCTATACCACATACCTCATATCTAGGATGGACCCTCTAAAGTATATCTTTCAGAAGCCCATGCCAACTGGGAAGTTAGCCAAATGGCAGATATTTTTAAGTGAGTTCGATATCATCTATGTGACTCAGAAGGCAGTCAAAGGACAAGCATTGACAGACCATCTTGCTGAAAATCCTGTGGGAGGAGAATACGAACCATTAAAAACGTATTTTCCTGATGAAGAAGTGTCATTCGTAGGAGAGGACATTGCTGAGGCCTACGACGATTGGAGAATGTTCTTCGATGGAGCTGCCAATTTTAAAGGTATGGGCATTGGAGCAGTTTTGGTATAAGAGACAGGTCAACATTATTCGGTGTCCGCAAAGCTTAGGTTTTTGTGCACCAACAATATGGCAGAAAATGAGGCTTGCATCATTGGGCTCAATTTGGCCATCGATATGAATATACAAGAGTTGCTGGTAATTGGTGATTCGGATCTTCTGGTACATCAGGTTCAAGGAGAGTGGGCTACGAAAACCACCAAGATACTACCATACTTGTATCATGTGCAAGAATTAACGAAGAGGTTCACAAAGATAGAATTCAAACATGTTTCAAGAGTCCAGAACGAGTTCGCAGATGCACTGGCCACCTTGTCCTCAATGATACAACATCTAGTCAAGAATTTCATCGATCCCATTCCGGTGAGGATCCATAATCAGCCGGCATACTATACTCATGTTGAAGAAGAAACGGATGGAAAACCTTGGTTCCACGACATCAAGGAATATTTGACGAAAGGAGAATACCTAGAACAGGCGAACCATAATCAGAAACGCACACTGCGGAGGCTGTCCAATCACTTCTTCCAAAGCGGAGGAACCCTGTATAGAAGAACTCCTGATCTAGGACTGTTAAGGTGTGTTGACACAAAAGAGGCTTCCAGATTGCTCGAGGAGATACATGCCGGAACCTGCGGACCACACATGAACGGTTTTGTTCTAGCCAAAAAGATACTCAGAGCTGGATATTTTTGGATGACTATGGAAACAGATTGCATCCGGTACGTCCAGAAGTGCCACCAATGCCAGATACATGCAGACATGATAAATGTACCACCAAATGAGCTCAATGCAACAAGTGCACCTTCGCCTTTTGCTGCTTGGGTAATGGATATCATCGGTCCGATCGAGCCTACTGCTTCAAACGGGCACGGTTCATTTTAGTGGCCATCGATTACTTCACAAAATGGGTAGAGGCTACCTTTTACAAAGTCGTAACCATAAAAGTCATCGCAGATTTTGTCAGGGATCGTATTGTTTGTCGATTCGGGGTTCTCGAGTCCATCATTACTGATAATGCCGCCAATCTCAATAGTGATCTAATGAAAGCCATGTGTGAAACTTTCACAAAAACTCTACAGCATACAGGCCTCAAATGAACGGAGCTGTGGAAGCTGCCAACAAGAACATCAAGAAGATACTGAGAAGATGGTAGAAAATCACAAACAATGGCACGAGAAGTTACCCATTGCCTTATTAGGATACCTTACCACAGTCCCCATGTCAACTGGGGAAATTCCCTATCTACTGGTTTATGGTATCGAAGCTGTCATTCCAGCCGAGGTAGAAATTCCTTCTTTAAGGATCATACAAGAAGTCGAAATCAGTGATGCAGAATGGATAAGAAGCCGCTATGAGCAACTAGCCCTCATAGACGGGAAAAGAATGAATGTAGTATGTCACGGTCAGCTTTATCAAAATAGAAATGTCCAGAGCTTTTAACAAAAGGTCCAGACCAAGAAATTGCTATAATGTTTGGCCGTTTACTTTGGCTGTCAATTAAAGTGATTAATTGATTTACTTGCCTAATTAGGGTTCGAAATTGTGCTTTCCTTTTAAAGAAAAACTGATATTTCCTTGACAGACTTTTACCTATTCTTTCCTTATGTGTAATTCATAAATGGTACTACTTTCCTTAATTCTTTCGCTAGCCTGATTTCTGTACTTTGATTATTAGGACCGATTTTAAATTGATCTCTAGACTTACTACTTACCTTATTTAGACCTCAATCTTGACTGCTGATTTATTCTGTGTTAATTTAAGTGATACTTCCGTGATTCTGCCTATTAATTGATTCCTGTTAGCCTTAATTGACTGATTAACTGATCTTTTTGCCTTATTTGTGTGCAATTGATTCTCCTACCTTATTTGGTTTTACTCTACTGTATGCTATAAAAACCTTTCATTACTCTGATATTAACACACGCTCACGCTTACAGACTTACACTCACACTTACATACTCTTACAATTTCTTCACTTTACAACTCAAAAGCTCTCTGCTTTTCTTCAAAGAATTTAAGTTCTCTCTTTGTGCGACTACTTTAATTTTTGCACTGTTTAGCTGGCTGGAAGCCAAGGCTAAACTCTTTGGATCCAAATTGCCATTACATTCCTGTTTACTTTCTTCCTAACTGGTATGTGTTAACTCCTGTTATCCTATTGTGTTCCCTGTGCTGATGTGGTTAGTTTATTTCAACCCTCAGCATGTTTCTGTGTGATCTATGATTCCTGTTTACTCTTTTCTCAACTGGCATGTTTCAGTTCATGTTATCTTATTCTGTCTTATAGTTTATTTCGACCTCAGCATGTTTTTCTGTTATTGCTTTCTCAAGTGGCATGCTTTAGTCTCTGTTACCCTATTCAATCCTATGTGCTTATTAGGTTGAGATTTTAACGTGCTTCTATTTGCTATATGCCCATATGATTTCACCTAGTGACAAGATTAATTAAGTTATCTCTAGTAATAGGAAACCCTATATAAACAACTGTATGTTCCTTGTTCTGCAAACATGTAATATGTTACCAACTCTGTCTATTAGTTCAAATATGCTGGCTCTTTTCTGATTGCTTAAATGCTAGTACAGTGTCCATGTCTGAATCAATACCAATCTATTTGAACTATTTACTAAATAGGGATTCAGTTTGTTCTAGGTGATATTCTATTTGCAGTCCTGTAATTTGAATCTGTTTGCTCCTAAAAATCAAACTGTTTTCTAAAACTGTCTCCCCTACCCCCTATGTACTGGTTTTCAAACTTCAACTCTTAGTTACCTAGGTTCCTACCACCCCCAGTGTGAGCAGTGACTAGGGTCCTTGAGACTCCTCTGAACTCTGACACATTGGGGCTGGTCTTCCAAACTGTTTTTTTCTAAGTAAGGTTCTGGTGTGAGAATTGCCCTGGGTCCCTGAGGCCCTTGGGAACTTTGACACACCAGAAGCCCAATTTTGTGTATCATGGATGGACCACCTGTATACTTCAGACTTGCTTTGCTCGAAGGCCTGGTTTTCTAGGTTAATATTGGGCCTGCTAAGGCTCCCTATAGTGTAATATATACTGTTATGTAATTTATTCATTCTGGGCTGTAATAATCTCTGTAACAAACAGATCTGGGGTTTATCAGTAAAAGCTGGGGGGTTTTCTATATCTTTGTTTGAAACTCGGGCAGAAATCCTGCCTATAGGTTTATTGGTGATTATGTGAATGTTACTACTTGTTTAGAGATCATGCCTATAGTATTTTCTGATTGCTTTATTCTGTATTTTACTCGCATGCTAGAAATCCTGTTTATAGGCCCCTTGCATTAGAAATCCTGTACATAGGATCTATGCACATTTTTAACTTACATGCATTAGTGACCATGTCCATAAGATTCTATCTGTTTGAATAATAACCTTTCCTGGAAATGTGCTTAAAATTCTACCAACATGTTATTGATAGATATCATGCCTATAGGAGGTAAAAAAAAATCAGTTTCAACTTAGATACCATGCCTATAGGAATAAAAGGAATTAGTTTCAAACCTAGAAATCATGTCCATAGGATTTGAACTAATAGATATCGTGCCTACAGGGTGAAATCAGTTTGTAAACTTAGAAACCATGCTTATAGAGGTTTAATCAAGTCAACACTTAGAAATCCTACCTATAGGGGTTTAAACTAATTAGAAAGCATGCCTATAGGATCAAAAAGGGATAAAACATGTCTTTATGAGTTAAAACCAGTAATTCACTTAGAAATCACGTTATAGGTTGTAGATATCATGCCTATAGAGTTCTGTTAATCAATTTTGAGTTCGATTAATTCTAGTTATCACTTAGGCAATTCCGTAGGGGTTACTAATGATTCTGGGCCTAAAATTGTGATATCTTACTGCCTGAAAATGCCCAGATTCAAGGTTTAATAAAAATCATTAGGCAAATTGATAGGTCCAGATGCCCGCCTTAATAAATTGCTGTCTTGCATTCTGTTTTTGCTCATCTAGATATCCTGCCTGTAGGATCCTAAATTAACGAAATCTGTTGATCTAATTGCGTGTATTTGTTGTCTACTTGTGGTGGTTTATATGAGCCCTTGTTTGCTCCTTACATGATAGTGTTATTTGAATTTTATTTGTCGCTTAGATTTTCTCATTTAAGCAACATAGGTCAGTCTAGAACCACCCTAAATAGAGGTCCTAAATACCTCCAGGACCAAAGGAAAGGGGCGGTAGTGCACGCATAAGGCACGAGTTAGAAGTTACTAGAACGCTTAGGTAACAACTGAAAGATAGTAATTGGGTAGTAAAGGAAATGATAGCCCATGCGCTAATGCTATGAGTAAAACCCCGACTTGTGGGAGTTTCAAAGCATTGTATGGAATGATCCTATAGGCTAAAAAACTTAGGACCACCCCCTATACTCCTGTGTAAAAAAGTAAGTTGAATATTGTGTCTGTCTAATTTTTTTTCTTCCCTTTTAAGACTAATTCGCTTAATTTAAGTTCGGTCGGGACCCACCATTGTGGACCTCGAAGGGTGTCTAACACCTTCCCCTCAAGGTTATTTCGAGCCCTTACCCGATCTCTGGTGATGTAAACTGGTTATATGAGTTAACTGTTCTAGATGCCCTAACGCACCTTAATTCGTTAGGTGGCGACTCTTCAAATCCCTTACCCCATCCCAAAAGGAAATGAGTTGTCCCAGAAATGTCGAAACCCGATTTCGCGAGAAAAAGGGGCGCGACAGACTGTCGTCTAATTATCAAGATCTATGATCGAGGAGAGTCATGCCGAGATAAATTTTCCAAGCTTGACTTGGGATTGGAGGAATAAATATATTGAATATTTAAAGAATGGAACGCTACCATCGAACCATAAAGAGTCAAGGGCCCTACGAACCAAAGCTGCTCGGTTCATATTGAATGAAGATAGAACGTTATATAGAAGGATGTTTGATGGACCATTGGCGGTGTGTTTAGGGCCAGGGGACACCGATTATGTTTTATGGGAGATCCACGAAGGCACATATGGAAACCACTCCGGTGCCGAGTCCTTGGTTCGAAAAATCGTTAGAGCAGGGCATTACAAGGATAACATGGAAAAAGACACTAAAGAGTTTGTACGAAAATATGATAAATGTCAAAGGTTTGCATCGATTATTCATCAGCTCGAAGAGCAACTTCATTCAGTCCTATCCCTATGGCATTCATGAAATGGGGAATGGACATCGTCGGCCCTCTACCAACGACCCCAAGTAAAGCTAAATTCATTTTATTTATGACTGACTACTTTTCTAAATGGGTGGAAGCACAGGCCTTCGAGAAGGTCAAAGAAAAAGAAGTTATAGACTTCATCTGGCATCACATCGTGTGTCAATTCGGGATACCTGCCGAAATAGTATGCGGCAACAGAAAGCAGTTCATCGGCAGCAAGGTAACAGAGTTCCTTGAAGAACACAAAATAAAAAGGATCTTATCAACGCCGTATCGCCCGAGCGGGAACGGATAAGCCAAATCGACAAACAAGACTATCATTCAAAAGCTTAAAGAAAAGGTTGAACGACGCCAAAGGGAAATGGAGAGAAGTTCTACCCGAAGTTCTTTAGGCGTATCGAACGATATCAAAGTCCAGCACGGGGGTAACCCCGTTCACCTTAGTATATGGCCCCGAGGCCTTAATTCCAGTCGAGGTCGGGGAACCCAACACCAGATTTTGACATGCAATGGAGGAATTACATCACAAGGCTATGAATACTAGCCTCAAATTATTAGATGAAAAACGAGAAGCTGCACTCGTTCGGATGGCTGCACAGAAGCAAAGAATCGAGAGATATTACAATAGAAGAACCAACCTTCGCCATTTCGGAATCGGGGACTTAGTTCTAAGGAAAGTCACCCTCAATACTCGAGACCCAAATGAAAGGAAACTAGGCCCGAATTGGGAAGGACCATATCGAGTCATCGGAAAGGGATCTTACAAACTTGGCACGATGGAAGGCAAACAATTGCCGAACAATTGGAACGTATCACTACTCAAACGATATTATTGCTGAGGTATGACTCCATCCCTTTTCCATTTGTATTTAGTACTAACTTATTGCAGGTGTTCGATCGAGGCGTCGAGGAAACTCTTCAGCACGAAGGTCTTAGGTTTTAAAGTACGCGTTGCACTCTTTTTCCCTTTGATCGGGTTTTACCCCAAATGGGTTTTTTCGGCGAGGTTTTTAACGAGGCAATAACTATGTGCTACCTAAGGAAAATTCGACAGTATCCAAGGCTTCTTTTTAATTGACCTCGAATACTGGGGGGGCATCACCTTCGGAGGTTATATTTTCGGGAAAAATACTTCACTCCAAAAAGGGTCTCGATAGGAAAACCTTGTAATAGGCCAAACAGTCGGATGAACCGTGTTCATATAGAATAGTCGAGTCTCGATGGAAAAACATGTACGCATGTATGAATTATTCAAAGAAGCATTCTTTTTATATCAAACACTTTGTGTCTCAAAGAAATTTGCTACTATAAGAGCTCCATACTTGTGATTCTGTGAGAAATGGCTCAAGGGCCAAAACACGAATACACCTCAAATACTCGGGGACTTCATTGACAGTCAACACATTTAAGTTATCTACATTCGGATTCATGAGACCACAAAGAGGCACCCTTCGACGTAAAGGCCAAGGCCATCATACTCGGGGACTGACATTTCGAATAAGTTCAAAATGTTATTGGGAAATAAGTCCAAGAGGCATTCCCGAAGGCTACGGCCTAAATAAAGGCTATGGCCAAAATAACGCGGCTCGGAGACATCCAAATCCCCCAATAAAAATAGGCCTTCGAATTCTCTGGAAACCGATTAAAAAAGGCTACCCTCGGCAAAATAATCAAAAGGGCTTCGATAAAATCAGTCCTCGAAAGAGGTATCAAATTATTCAAATACAAACTTGTGCTAAGGCACAAAAAATAAAAGGGTTTCGACCGACACTAAACCCTCAAAAAACCCAATGGGTAAACAATGCATGCCAAGGCATAAAGAAATTTTTACTAAGTCTTTGAAGCCGAAATAGGGAAATAATAGCCATCTCTTAGAGGCCATAATGGCCCAATCTAAAAGAGCCTAAGATCTAATACACTTAGGGTTCGGGATCTTGTTCTCACCCGATCCGAACCCAAGGGTTCGATTATCCCGAGCCCAAATAAACAGTAACTTGATTATGGCTCGGGGACTTGCCATTATCCGGCATGAGCCCTTAAGGGTCTATGCCCCAAAGTTCGAACCTTATTCGAACTTGACTACGACAACTTCAAGGAAGCCATTTTCGAGACAACATCTCGAACACGCTGTTCAATAAATGAAATTATTGCAAAAATTTTGTAAGGCAAGAAACATTGAGAAGACATTCAAGGAAATTTTTCTTTTATATATTTGAAAAGGGATATGTACAAGAAACCGACAAGAGGTCTGACAAAAAGAAAAAGAAAAATACAAAAAGAAAAAGAAAATCCTAGCTATGCCGGGGCTGGTTTCTCCCTCGGCAGCAGCTTCCTCTTCGGGCCCCTCTTCGTTGCCACACCCGCCTTGGCTACCTTCATCATCATCATCGGAGGAGGAGACGAGAAATATGGCATCAGCATCGAGCGCCTTTGCTTGAGCTATCTCTTCAGTGAGGTCGAAACCTCGAGCATGGATTTCCTCGAGGGTCTCCCTCCGGGATTGACACTTGGCCAAATCATCACTTCGTTTCTCTCGTCGGAGGCTTTCCTGAGCTCCATTTGAGCAGCCTCAGCATCCTTTAAGTATACGGAAACAGTTTTATCAGCTGTGACTTTCGTCTTCTCGGCCTCAACCCTGGCCTCAGCAAGCTTGACCTCAAGTTCGTCGATCCTTTTGGCCTGGGCCGGACTTTTCTCTTTAGCACCTTGAAGTTGGGATTCAACCGATGCCAGTTTGGATAAAGGGGCTTCCTAGGCGGTCCATATTCTCCTTCCACCGGTTGCAGTCGGCCTTGACCTGATCGACCTCCCCTCGAAGCAGCTCGATCCTATCCAGTTTTTGCTACAGCTGAGATACTGAAGTATTAGCCTCCATAGTTGGGTCGGGTAGACCATACTCTTTCAAAATGATAGTTACCTGCTTGTTTAGCTCGGCCTTATTTTTACGAGCCTTGGGCAAGTCTGCCCGAAGGTCCTTGACCTCCTCCTCCTTGTGACTGCAAAGGAGCTTATGGCCTTCCCTTCATCCGAGGTCTTCTGGAGCTCGGCCTCGCTTAGGTCGCCCCTGAACCTGGTGAAAGCCTACACAGAGAAAAGGATATCAATTAGGAAAAGGAGAGAAGAAGAAAAATGAAATTGCAACGATAAGAATCAATGCTTACTTGAGAGAGAAGATGTTGAGCCTCTTCGAAGAGAGTAGCTACGTTGTTGAGATCGGCAGCATCGTCGACCCCGATAAAGCAATCCCGAAAAGGATCTTCTTCACTGGGGACTCTACTTAAGTCAGGCATGTGCAGAGCTCGAGCCTCCTTTATGGCCTCCTCAGAATAAGCCGATAGAGGAGGAGAGTGACCTATTGTCATGGCCCCGAGCAAATCACTCGGGGCGCTCTGTTCAGCTTTGGGGATTTCAGAACTTGTCCCCTTTGGTGTACTTGTTGATGGCCGAGGAATAATCTCGACCTCGGGTGATTCGTGGGCTTTGCCCGCGTCTTTCTTCGGAGCCTCCTCACCACGAGGCAGGGTCTCCGGTTCAGAGGGCTTGGCAGCTTCGGCTGGTTTCCTAGCTTGGGTCACCAGCACCGATTCTTCACCCTCATCTGCTTCTTCATCATTCAGCTGGTGGACTGAGTCTATATCAACAGGAATGACATTCCTCCTGCGTCTTTGAGTAGGAGCCCTTTTATCTTGGGGGTCTTCGGGCTTCGAATCCCTTTTACTCTTATTATCTTTCCCCGTTCGTAATCGAGGACTCGGTCTTTCCCACGGGTGGGGGTGGTCTTATTTCATAAACATCTCCAATGTCTGCATGAATGAAAATTAAGTATGAGTAAAAAATAACATCTCCAATGAAGGGTAAAGCATCAAAAACCTACAAGAAGAACTTACCGTGGTGTTTGGCTTCCCATCTGCCCCTTGCCAAGTCACGCCAGTGGCGCTCGTCATACGAGGAGGTCGCAGCTAGTTTCCAGACCCAGTCTTCGAGGTTGGTGACCGCGTAGGGCATCCAAGCGACCGCTGCAAAAGAGATGGAGGCATTACGCATCGCGAAAATAGAGTACAAAAGGCTACTGGAAAAAACTTCACTTATGATCGGGGTTCCACTTCTCAGGGAACGATATTTTCTCTTCTCGGATGATGTCGTAGGTCCTCACTCGCACGAACCGGCTCATCCAGCCCCGATCTTTATCCTCGTCGTTTCTAGCAAAGAAGGCCTTGGTTGACCGGCGTTGGAGCTTGATCAACCCTCAGAAAAGCTGAGGCCGATACAATCGGATGAGATGACTGAGAGTGAACTCTAGTCCCTCGGCCTTTCCAGAGAAATATTGGAGCATGATCACTATGCGCCAGAAAGAAGGGTGGATCTGACCGAGGGTAACCTAATACCTCTTGCAAAAGTCGATCACGATTGGATCGATGGGACCTAGCGTGAAGGGGTAAGTGTAAACACTTAGGAATCCCTCCACATGAGTGGTCATACTCTCCTTGGGGGGTGGGGATCTGTACCACGGCCTCATCCCCCCTGTCACGATCCTTCTTCATGACCTCGGAGCGTTTCTCCGTTATCGAGCAAATATACCTCGATACATGCTCACATCGGCCAGGGATCGCGGGTGGATTTTCAACTTTGAAGTCTTTGTTTATGACACATGGGCCGGGAATAATCACGTGAAAGATCAGCGCTTTGTCGTCGACCGGCTGGGAAGAGGAGGAGGAAGCTTTCTCCTTTTGAGGAACTATTTTAGAGGTTTTCGCCATTGATTTAGGTTAAAAGAAGTGGAAAAGGTAAAGTTTGATATTTTTCGGCACTAAAAGGGCGGAAGTAGCAGGTGGTGAGAGAGAGATGACGAGGGGAAGAGGTATCAGAGGAGTTAGGAGGTGGTTTAAAGATGGAAGTAAAGTTCTCAATTCGAATAAGAGGCCTTGCATTATAGGTTAACGACGACGGTTCCGCGGCGCTAGTGGCCGACCGCCACTGGCAAACATTTAATGTTTTGGGGAAGCGAACCGACGGGACATTTCGGTCACCTCGAGCGCATACGTCACGGGGATGACGTCATCATCAGGGGCTTCGGAAAATCGGGGCTCAAATCGTTTCTTATCATCTTATTCTAAGAAACACGGGGACTATCTGTATTACGGTCGAAATTAGGTATGCCTGATTTTGTAGGCTCGGGGAGTTGTTTCGAGAAAAATCTCAAAACGGACTTGGTTCGAGCTCGATGGCGGAGTATAGAACTTGAAGACCGAAGAGCTCAATGAAGGCCAATGCCGAGTATGACCAACCTCGAGATAATACCATTATGGTTTATTAACAGAAAGAGCGAGATTTCCACAACGGCCCGAAGATCCTGGCGTAAATTTCGGGACGAATTTGTACTTGGCGGTTAGACAGCTGTATAATAAGATTTCCTACTATAATTAGAAGTCTACCTTATTTAGGATTCCCCTACTATATAAAGGAGATCCCATTCATTTGTAATAGAGGAATTATTAACAAAGGAATATACATTTCTCACTTTCTTGCTCACTGTTCATCAGAATTGCCTTGTTATTTCATTGTTCTTACTAACCTACCTCGAGGTCACATTAACTCGAGGTCAAGACTTGGCTTGCATACTGGTTTGATTTACTTTACTCTTTAATTTATACATTTGATTCTTTGTTTATCAAATAGTATTGGATTAAATCACATATTTTTAAAACTACAATACAAGTTTAATTGTTACTCGGATTTTAAGGTAAACACACCTCTTTTTGGAATTTTACAATTCTTATGTCCAAACGCCTACTTAGTATTATTCTATGTATAATTAATACATAACAGATCATGATATTAGCAACACCATGATTTTACTAGGTTGTTGTTGTTGTTGTAGCAATACAAGGCTATTAATACATGCATTAGCATGGTTAAAGATAAAATTGTCCTTAGAATCCCTTAAAGCTAAAGAATATGGAGGGCATTTTTATAAACAACTAATTTTTTTAACAATTATGCAATGCATTTTAATTTTTAATACACCACACCAAACAGTAAATAAGAAATAATTTCTGCATAACTAATGCGTACATTAGTAACTCATACATTACTAATTTGCATTACTAATACACCCTATTCTGCACTATTTTTATACACCTTACCAAACGACCCCATAGTGTCTTCCCCTTTTGCCGTTTTCTCCTTTAAAGATAGAGTTCGTCATCTTTGACGGCAAAATTCGTCTACCGTCATTTTCTAATTTTTTGTCATATGACACATTTTCTTTGTTGGAAAAATTAAATAATGGACAATGTGAGTCACTCGTGCCTCTTTTTGAGTAATTTTGGTATTCGGTACCGATACTAGTATATTGAATACGTATTTGCCATTATGTATCTTGCTTGGCACTGTATAATATTTGCTGAAATCCTAAACGATTTTATCCTTTTCTTCTTTTATAACATCTTTTCCTATTATTTGGTCATTTCATATTCTCAGAATGTTCTTTCAATGAAAACATTTGACTGAAATGTAAAAGATGACGTCATCATTTATAGCCATAATGGTTTCCCTTTCTTTTATGAATATCTAACCTTACTCCAAATATATGCTAGCTTTTCAATCAATATTTAAATAATGTTACCGACCTATCAATTGTCACTGATGTGGACCCCGAGTACCCTAGCTGATTATTGCCTGCTTGTTGCTCTAGTTACAAATTAATAGAACATTTTAGAATGTACTTCAAAATCAATATGGTTTTGAGCAATAAACTCAGAATAGAAAGTATGCATCAAAACAATATAGATGGACATTATTGTTTGACTCAAAAGTTGTCTAAACCCTTTGAGCAAATCAATCAAAGATGAAGGGGTAAATCCTAGTTAAAGATAATTAACTCTAGATCCGAGACGGATAATACGAGTAGAACAACATAGCCGAGTATAAATATTGGGCGTGATTATAGCCAGATTTAATAGCATAAAGAAAGATGCATTGAATAACATTAAATGGCGACAAAATATAGATAAAGGAGAAGATTCACCCGATCTTGGGTGAGTCGGATCTTCTTTCATTTGATAAAGATGAATGATCGATAAAATACAAGACCCAGATCCTCTTCTCTCTTTTGAGAGATGTGTTTATATATTTTCTAGAAAGTGGGAGAGGGAGAGGGAAAGAGCCAGCCCCCTTTTGGGAAGTCCCCCCTTCCTATTTATAAGGGGTATTCCTAGAAAAACATTAAAAGAAAAGGTACAATTAGAGGGAATATTCGGTAGAATATTCCTTTTGAGGATTCAAAAGCAGACTAGTTGTTTCATCACTGTCCGATCTTGGCCTGTCCGACCTTGATGACGGTCCGACCAAAGCTTTACTGATGACGGTCCGACCTTGGCTTTATTGGTGACGGTCCGACCTTGACTTTATTGGTGACGGTCCGACATTGACCTTATGTCTTCGCGTGCCGAATTTTTCTGAACTAATTTTGACTCATACAATTATTAACCATCGGTTTCTTAACTCATCTCTGATGTCTATAAAGTTAGATAAATAAAACATGGGTGATACGTACAATAAGTCCAACAAGTTTTTTTCGGTGGAAAATAAGAGTTGGTGTGTTGTGGAAAGTCCAGTCCTTGAATGGATAAAATTAGGTAGCCGAACGTGAGTCATTGCCACATGTGATTTTTAAGGTCATTGATTGACTTGTTTGGACTTTTCAATGGATAAAGCCGGCCAAATTTTGAATGAAAAGCATCCCCAGAATATCACAAAATAAGTATCTAATTCAAACTTTTCCAGTTATATAAATATAAATAACGTCACCAAATTTCATTGCCAACTTCTTTCTTCTACGAGTGTCTTGTTATTTTCTGAGAAAGAAGATGAACAGAAATACTCCTTTGTTGATACTAGTTATGTATACTCTGGTTATTAGTAATAAATAAACTTTGCATTTAGACTCCGCCCCATTCATTTTTTCATACTTCTTTTTAAGATACTCCCTTATTTATTTTATTTTATATTATTTTCTTATTAGTCCGTTTAACAAGAATACTAAGATATTTATATATTTATACATAACTTAATAGTAAACTACTCATTTTACTCTTAATATAAAGCATTTATATCAACAATAATGTTATGAAATACTTAGAATTACAAATTTCCAAAATCTTATCGTTACACATAAGTTATGACATGTATAAGATCTCAAGTTTTAAAAAATTTGTATTTTTAAATTTCGTGCCAGTTCAAATTATGTAACATAAATCGAAATGGAGAATACTTTTCAAATGATATGCCTAATCAATACCAATGTAGTAAATGAATGTCTAAAATATCTTGTCATGTAAGTTCTGTAGCTTTTTGTATTGCTAGTGAAAGTTAAAGATATTGATGTCTAAGGTATGGTTTGGTACACGGGATAAGGTGTATGATTAAATTTATATCATGTTTGGTTGACGGTATAAATTAAATATGTTATAAATTAATTCCAATCTTAATATAGAATATTCCACCTTATCCCATCAAACTTGAGATTATATATCCCACCTCCCAAATAGAATAAACTAATCATGAAATTACAATTCCGGAATAATCTAGTCTGCCTACCACCTAATAGTACAAAAATCTTACTCCCTCCGTTTCATATTAGATGAGTTAGTTTGACTCGACACGGAGTTTAAGAAAAAAGAAGAAGATTTTTGACACTTGTAGTCTTAAAAGCTTAAGGGGTGAAAGGTTTTTGGGGCCATGACATTTGTGTGGCTATAAAAGCTTCTCATTGAGGGTAAATGGGTAAAATGAAAAGTTTAAAGTTGAATTATTTTCAATTTTAGTAATGTGTCATTTATTTTGGTACAGACTAAAAAAAAAAGTAGCTCATCTAATACGAAACGGAGGGAATAGTTAATTCAAGGCCATCAATAATCCACCAGTGTAGATAGAATTAGTAGAAACTAGGAAGATGGAGAATGATGTAGTTGGATAAAGAAATGAAAGTGGTCGTTAATCGTTATATATTACGCGGCAGTGGGCCCCGAAGGAACCTTTTCTTCCTGGAGTCACGAGGGGACGCTTGTTAGTGAGACTGAGGGCTGAGTATAGAGAAAATCATGGATATCCCAATCTCTACAGTCTGCTCACGTTGTATACTGCTATCGTACAGTTTTTAATTGTCTTGGTTGGATATTCAAACACTGTGGGCCCACAGAATCGAATCCATATTGCTTAGATTATTTGTTTGCTCTTTATAATAAAACCACATAAACCAACAAACGTTGATAAAGACTAGAAACAAAGAATCAGCTTTTGGTCATCCAATTTTTAAAAGTTTATTTTTATTCAAAATGAAACTAAGCAGATTTCCGAATATAATAACCGTAATAAATTGGGTGCGTGGAACTTCTCTTATGTTTACGATAGTTAGACCATTTCCAACTTTTGCCTATATATTTTCATCCAAAGTGGAATAAACTCTAACATGGAGTAAAATTATTCTAATTATTACTTTATTTTTTACTCCAAAAAAGAATATTTTATTTTATATTCTTCTTTTTTTTCAATATTATAATATTATCTTTTATTTAAATTTTATTTTCTTATTTCTATTAAAGAAATTCTATCTTTTTTTTTTTTACATATTCATCACATTTAATTTAATTTAAAGTTATTTCATACCATAAATTTTTAAACAATATAATTTGTAATCTAATATTATAGATTATACATATTAATGGATAATTCAAATAAAAGTTAAATCAATGAGATACAAGATAATTAAATACATATTCTATTATGGTAAATATGACAACTACGCTGATGAGAATGGAGATGATACACCCTTCCCTGATGAGAGCGACGATGAGGAACCCACTCTGCAGATGAGAGTTAGAACTGTTTGGCTTAAAAGTTTAACGAACAGTGTTTAAGCAAATCAATCAAATATATGGAGAAAAGGTAAATCGTAATCAAAGATAATCGACACTAGAGTATGAGTAATCCTTTGTGGTTTGGTGATTCGGAGCAGTTAAAGGACAAAGTTGCGTGATAATGTTACAAAGATCCGAGGTATCCGTTTTTCAGAGAAAGAGAGAGATAGAAATTGAGACAGAGAGATAGAGAGAGTAAGTAGAAATGTTATTGATCAAAAATCCCCCCCCCCCCTTACACAGTTGGGAACCCCCCTTATATAGCGGAGGGATTTCCCCTTTTTTCCTATTTACGATATAAAGATAAAATACATAAACTAAAGATAAAGTGCACGTTATAGAGGGGCCGACGTGATTACATGGTCGTCCCTTGGGCCCGACCTTTGTCCACACGGCAGGTCGTGTCCATTTTGAGGACGGGGTTGGTCAAACTCGACCCTATACAGTTAGTCCCTCCGCTCGCCGAGGTCGCAGTACGATGCGTCCTTGATGGGCGGAATTGATGCCCTCGTTCTTTAGGGAGTTTGACCCCGCCAGGGGACCGTGACGTGACATATAGGAGGCAGTCATCATGACAGTCAGGCCGTCAAGGCGTGGCGCCTTCCCTGATGTGACGTCGACAACTGCATATGTCATCATTACGCATATTCTCGAGGTAGGAACTCAGCGATTCCGACGCTTGGTTTCCCACGCTGGTTCAAATTCTGACTCTTCGATTCTTGCGCTTCCCAATCCTTATAAATAAGGGAGGGGTTTAACTTAACCGGAACTTTTGACTACTTACACTTCCTTCCTAGGATATATTTCCTTTTTCCGGTGCGTTTTTCTTGAGCGAGAATCCCCTTCCCTATATCGTGCATAGATCTTCCTCCGTTATCACCACCATGCCTAAACCTTGCCACGACAACGAGATGATTCCGGCAGTTGCACCATTGAATCCGCCCTCTCCTTCTGATGATGGTGCGGCGGAGGGAGAAGAGGATATGAGTCCTCTGACCGTGGAGGCGCTGCTGCCTCAACGCACCTCATCACAGAATGATTTTAGTAAGGATTCTGCACTCCGGTGCCTGAGATTTCCAAGTCATTGCAGAACCATCTGGATGATCTTCGCGTTAAGTATAATGTACCGGCATACGTAGAGATGATTCCGGCCAGGGAGGATCGTGTGACCGTTCATATGCCGGGATTTTGCGCCTTTTATGAATACCCGTTCACGATTGGCTACAACCTTCCCCTCTTTCCATTGGCGGAGGAGTTTTGTCGGTTTTGTAATATCTGCCTGGCTCAGCTTACGCCGTACACGCTGAAGATGCTCCTACTGTTAACTACGTATGCGGAGTTGGCGGGGTGTAGCGTTACGGTCCATCACCTCTTGCAGCTGTTCAGTGCCTGTTATATGAGGGGGACCATGGTACATTTACGGGGTCGTGGTACGAGGGGGTTGGTGGTTAAGACTGACGACCGGTCCAGCTGCGGGTTTTGGCGTAAGTACTTTTTCATCAGGACCGAGCACCTGGTCTCCAATCCCGTCGGGTTCCCGGAGAGGTGGAATCCAAAACGTAAGTGTCTCAGTCCGTTACGTATTTTTGTTTTCCACCGCTGTTGTTCTAACCCTTTATGTTGCAGCTATGGCTCATCCACCCCGACCTGTTGCCAACCTTAGGGGATGGGTCGCTGGTTTGCTACCCCACGCAGAGGGGACCCGTACTTGGCCAGCTTTCATGGAGCGTTACGGCCTAAAAGTCTCTTCAGGCAAACTTCCGATTTCTGTCATGCGTAGTTCGTGATTTCGCCCACTCGTCCCCTCTTTACGTATACTTTTCCTTTTGCAACAGGTCGTGGGGCTTCGAGGAAAAAGGTGGCGCCCCCTGTTTTAACGTGAGCTATTGCCGCCTCAGACGACCGAGACATACTGGTCGAGCCCTCTCGAGGGTATCCTTCTTCTACCCCTTGTTGATACCCAATTTTTTCCTATGTATTTTTCCGTACCCAAAATACTTCCAAAATAGCATATTTGTGCATATATAAGCACACCCATGAGTTTTGATATTTTTTGATGATTTTTAAACCAATTTATTGCCTATTTTTATACCATAAAATCCAATAATTATTCCCAAAATTTGCCATTTTGGTGAACGATTTATTTTTATTCTCATATTTACATGAAAACATAGCTAACAGGATTTTTGCATATTTTTATAAATTCATTTGGTATTTTTAAAACTAAATTGCATATAATTGCAATACTAGCCTCTTTAAAGATTCAATTGTAATTATATTTATAAAATTGACTCCAGTATTTTTAATTTGATAATTATGTATCATTAATCATTTTATCACATTTCATTTATTTCCAGAAATTATTTTGCTATTTTCTATAAATTAAAACGAGGGAAAAGTGGCTATTTAAGAGTTAGCCCTTTGCATTTCAATTTTAGCCTGAAATTAACCTCAATCTTAAGCCCAAATCAGACCCAAAATTCCCTACCCAATTTCGTAATTAACCCGACCCACGGCCCATTTATTTTTACCCGCCCGGCTCCCTTTTGATCCAGGCCGTTGATCAAAATGATCAACGACCACATTTCCTACTTACCATTTTAATTCCCAAACGACCCTAACCCTATCCCCATTCTCCAAATCCGCCGCCTCTGGTTCCTCTCGTCTCTCTCGAACCCTCTCAACCTTTGAAACCCTAATATCCACCTACCTCCAGAATCCATGGCTAATCTAGCCATGGACAACCTCTACCCACCATCTCCTGCTCTCACACGCTTGCTCATTGAAGATTCGAGGCTAGACCTCGAAGGTCTTCATCCAGACCCTGGCCGATTCGAGTTTCTTTGGCCGTTTCCGGCTTTTCTCCTACGTATCTCAGCCTCTCGAGCCTGTATTCGACCTTGCTAGCTTAGAACCATTCTCGAGACTTCCAAGCCTTCTCGTCCTTTTGGGTTCTCAGAAACCCTAGCCTAATCGAGGTTCCTTTTTCGCTTATTCGTCTAGATCTATGCTAGATCTATGCTGTGTGTGCCATTTTAGAGTTTTTCCCCAATTTTCCCTTTTCAAAACCGTTCGAATCCTATTTTTAGGGTTTTCTGAAAATGGTTTCTAAATGTTTCTGATTCTTTTACTCTTTTTATGTGTGTTCATGCTCGTTGTTTTATTCCTTGTTATGTTCAAGCTTGCTCTTGTGTTTCTTACTGGATCTTTTACGGAGAATCTTTTACCTCTTTTGTTCACATGTTAGCCTAGGTTATTGACTCGCTTTTGCTTATGTGTTTAAGCTCATGCTTTGATTTTGTTTCTGAGTTCTGTTAATCATGCTCTTGCCTACCTTCGTCTTAAAACTCGTAATTTCCTCTTACTTCTGTTTGTGCATATCTGCCTATCTCTGTGACTTTGACGATTCCCTCACCTCTGACTCCATGTGAAACCCTAAGATTTGGGGGGTTTTCTTTTCTTTGAAGTGAAAGACACTAGGGTTTCACTCTGAAACCCTAGGTTTACAGACTCATGACGAGTCTCTAATTGAACTTGTGAACTTATTTGCCTATGATTATGGAAAAAACTCTCATTGTTCTTTTTTGTTTTGAACTGCATGCTTATATATACGCTTCCCTTTCAAAGTTTTATTTTCGAAATTCCTTTAATCAGGCTAAGAAATTCGTCACTAATTTCTTTTGATTGAACCTCTTTTACCTTACTGATGTTTTCCTTAAATAATTGATCCTGTATCTTCTGTGATTTTGTACCAACGTTTGAATTATTTACTTCCTTAATTATCTCAGTCTCTTTGTGATTTACAACTGGAGCCGAGATCCTTTGACTGATTTTTAAACTTATACCTTATTCTTACTACTGTGCCCTCTTTCCTTAAATATCCAATTGTGTATGTGACCTTATTTGTGCACCATATGGTCTCTTTACCTTAATTTAGCCTTAATAAACTGATTCTCTCTTCCTTCTTAGTCGTCTGAACTAGACCCTTAATTAAAGGAGTCTGTCTACCCTAATTGATACTAATTTGACTAGTTTCTATGTTTATACCTTTGTGCCTACCTCACCTGTTTTCAAAACTATATAAAGGTCTCAGCCCCCCCTTTTCAAAAGGGCAGTAACAACGAGTAATTAACAATCAAGTAATAATAGGCAATCTGCTTTCTACTCCCTTCTTCTCTCAAATACACATACCAGTTTTGTGTACTTCTCCTCTTTGCTTTCTGAAATACCCTTTAAGCTCTCCTTGAATCTTCAAGAGTTCTGCTGAAAACCTGAGTTGTTTCTGTGAATCCCCTTACCCTTTACCCTTTGTATGTGAGTTATGGTTCAACACATAACAACACTCCAATTTGCTGTCTATGATCCTGAACTGGATTCTTTGAATCCCAAACTCAATCAATGCCCATTCCCTTTTCCCCTTTTATGTGTCTGAGCCCTTGACTGGGGTCTGATAGTGTCCTAATCACTATCTAGACTTTGGTCTGACCTTCAAAAGGTCTGATCCTAACTTGTTCAACCAAACAAGTGGTATGGGGTGTGCCAGCCTACTTTGTAGCTAAGTATGACCACCACCTGTCATGGCTCCCCAATTCCCCTTTCACTTTGCACTTACTCTTAGCTATAAGTTCTGCCCCTCTCTTGCAAGCCATGCTTTGGGACCCCCTGAGCTCCCTCTGAACTTGGATGCATGAGAGCTGGCTCTTCCACACTGCACTATTCTAATTCTGATAGTATCCTGGGTGTAAGCAATGCCTGGAATCCCTGAGATTCCTTAGAACTTTGAAACACCTTGGATAAAGAGAAGGCTTTGGAAATATGGATCCCGGAAGTGGCTCAATCG
This sequence comes from Nicotiana attenuata, assembly GCF_001879085.1. Lineage (NCBI taxonomy): Eukaryota > Viridiplantae > Streptophyta > Magnoliopsida > Solanales > Solanaceae > Nicotiana > Nicotiana attenuata. Next base: position 326,883 of record NW_017671183.1, read on the forward strand.
CATGTTATTAGACATTAAGGTTGAATTAGGCTACTCGGATCTAGCTGTTAGCTTTTGATGTATCTTTTAATTTCCAGTTTGATTCATTGGATTGTAATAATTTTGTGTGAAACTCGGGGAGTATAGTAAAAGGGTGTGGGAGGGGTCTTTACTTTTCTTGCATCCAAAGGGTAGAAATCATGAGTTAGGATTTTTATTCAAACTAGAAGTCCTGCTTATAGGGTCTTTAATAATGATTCAATCACATAGAGACCATGCCTATAGGATTTAACGCTCAACTTTACTGCAAAGTCACCTAGAAAGCATGTCTATAGGATTTAACATTCATGTTCTGTAATGACACATATAGAGATCATGTCTATAGGCTCTTGCATTTCTGCATATACAAATGTCATTAGGCAAACCGTTTATAGGCTTAATAACAAAGTTGCATATAGACATCATGTGTATAAGACTCCTATTAATGTCATGAAAGGGTGTTAAAATCGGTAAACGTATAGAAAGCATGCCTATAGGAAACCTCGTCTTTAATAGCATCATTCGTTCTTAAGCAGTATCGATTGCTGGAACTAGTGTCTTTACTAAAACTAGTAATTTTCTACTTCTGAAACCTGCTAAAATTGGTAAACCTTTTTCCTATAACCAATCTGCACTCCCCCGAAACTCGTAGACCTTTTAATCAGTCTACTTCTTTTTTGAAACAACTGGTAACTCTTTTCTAAAATCGGTTTGCATCTTTTCTCTTTGTTTAAATTTATAATTCTTTTTCTAAAATCAATTTGCATCTTTTCTGAAACTACTGGTAACTCTTTGCATCTTTTTCCTGAAATTAATAGATCCTACGCCTAGGCTTTTATTTCAACTCATAAACAAAGGTTGGCTAATTAATGAATTGGGTCAGTCCCTGGCAACTGTATCCGAGTTGCCTAATGCAGACTCTCTGTTTAAATACATGTGTTGAACCAGTCCGCTCGCTGCTTAACTTAATCTAAGACCAAATCAGTATTTGTCAAGGCATGCTAAACTAAATGATTGTTTGACTTCTGGGGTTAATTTGAGCCTTGTATGCTTGCTTGTCCTCCCCTTTTACTTGATACTTGTTTTGAATGTCGAGCTAGAATTTTATCCTTTAAACTCCACAAAGGCCCCCATCCCTTTCTTCTCCTTTAGGATTAGAAGTCCTAATACCCCGAGACTAATAGGATTGGGACGGGTAATAGCATGCGATAAGTAAACGATGCCGTTCCGCGCTTTAATACCTTAACGGGGTGGAAGGGTAGACATGGAGATGATGATTACACGATAACACTCCGCGTACAACTGAGTACCAGTGTTGTGCGAATGATCCATGTAATGTATAAACCTAGGAACCCTTTCTCCTTTTTTATTAGTTTAACAAAATTTTCTGAATCTTTAAAGCTATTGCATTTTCAATTTCTGCTTCTCGCATGATCTTTCGGATTATTTGCACTAAGTACTTGACCTTTTCCTCTACTTGCACGTTTTTTACCAAAATTGCTCCTTTAAAATTCAGCACTTCTTTTAACCTTTTGTGCTTCTTGTACTTGTTTATTTACATTTACATCTAAAGTCACAATTGTAGCATGGCCGGGAACCACACTAGTGGATCTTGAGGGGTGCCTAACACCTTCC